>NW_027672148.1:0-68000 GCF_964165515.1 Mesoplodon bidens
AACAGTTCAGCAGCAGCTGGCCTGGGGCTCAGCTCACGTTTACTCACAGAGGCCTCGGCACGGTCCCCCAGCTTTGCAATAAGGACGCTCCTTGCGTGGGCGGGCGGGACTGCTGGCTGTATGGGGGATGATTCCCCACCTCTGACCAATTTCAGAATTGGTTACCACTTTAGCATGTGCCTTGGTTGTGTTTCCCTCTGTATAACTGTTAGGTTCAGCTTTTTTTTTTCTTTTTTGGTTCAAGTTAGATTTTATTCCCCTTTTTTGTATTTATGGATATAAGCATGGAAATAATGCATTCTTATAAATACATCAGTTTGAATGGAAGAACTTTTTTTCTGTTTTATTTTTACATTTTATTTTTAAAAATTTTTAAATTTAATTTTATTTATTTTTTTATACAGTAGGTTATATTTAGTTATCTATTTTATGCATAGACATGTATACAGGTCAATCCCAATCTCCCAACTCATCCCACCACCACCACCCCATGGCTTCCCCCACTTTGTGTCCATACGTTTGTTCTCTACCTCTGTGTCTCTATCTCTGCCCTGCAAACCAGTTCATCTGTTCCATTTTTCTAGGTTCCACATATAGGCATTAATATACAATATTTGTTTTTCTCTTTCTGACTTACTTCAGTCTGTATGACAGTCTCTAGATCCGTCAACTTCTCTACAAATGACCTTGTTTCATAACTTTTTATTTCTGAGTAATATTCGATTTTATATATGTACCACATCTTTATCCATTCGTCTCTCTGTGGGCATTTAGGTTGCTTCCATTACCTGTGTATTGTAAATAGTGCTGCAATGAACATTGTGGTGAATGTGTCTCTGTGATTTATGGTTTTCTCTGGATAAATGCCCAGAAGAGGGATTGCTGGATCCTATGGTTATTCTCTTTTTAGTTTTGTAAAGGAACCTCCATACTGTTCTCCATAGTGACTGTATCAATTTACATTCCCACCAATAGTGGAAGAGGGTTCCTTTTGTCCACACCCTCCCCAGAATTTGTTGTTTGTAGATTATCTGATGATGCCGATTCTAACAGGTGTGAGGTCTTACCTCATTGTAGTTTTGATTTGCATTTCTCTAATAATTAGTGATGTTGAGCAGCTTGTCATGTGCGTCTTGGCCATCTCTGTGTCTTCTTTGAAGAAACGTCTATTTAGATCTTCTGCCCATTTTTGTATTGGGTTGTTTGTTTTATTAATATTAAGCTGCATGAGCTGTTTATATATATTGGAGATTAAACCTTTCTCCATTGACTCGTTTGTGAAGGTTTTCGCCCATTCTGAGGGTTGCCTTTTTCCATTCCCGTTTTTTTAACAAAGAAAGCAAGAAAGCAAAAGAAGCAGAACACTAATGTGCGTGAAATATGCCTCTTGAAAGTGTCGTTTTGAAATTTGGACGTCTTTTGAATTTTTTGGTCGATATATGACCCCAGGTTTTGTTTTCAGGGCAGGTGTCATTTACAGGCCTGTAATGATTTGGAATATCCACTGACCATTAGCGCTGGGATTAAAGCTGCTGTTGTGTGAAACGGCCACAAGGTGGCAGCAGTTCTCCCTTACCAAATCTGGTTACTAGGGCAGCAGAGCCTCAATGGAAGTCGCGTTCTAGATTGGAATGTAGAACGGAATGTGCCAGGAGAAAGCCCCTCAAGTTTGTCTCACTACTTCTTGTTCGTGATTTTAATTTAATTTTTTATTTTTTATTACAGCAAGTTTGAGTACAACGTTTAGCTTGTTGTAGGTGTGCAAGAGGTGGTTCTTTTACACATATACATATGTCTGTTCTTCCTGGGATCCTTTTCCCATGTACGTTATGACAGAATGTTGAGTAGTCTTCTCTTGGTACTCCGTAGGTCTTTGGTGATTATATACCTTAATGTGTTTGTATAGGTCTGTTAACCCCAATATCGTAATGAATTCAATCCTCACACCTTTCCTTTGGTGAACCATAAGTTTGTTTAATGAATCTGTGATTGCCCTTCTCCGTGGAAATATCTGCCCTGGTATCAATTTATACGTAACACCTATAAGTGATATGATATGATATGTGTCTTTCACTTTCTGACTTACTCCAAGTCACGTGATTACCTCTAGACTCATCTACGGTGCTGCAATTGGCATTGTGTCCTTTTCTTCCTTGGCGAATATTCTGTCTTAGCGAGGTCCATTTTCTGCAATGTGATTCCCTGAGGGCTGAGGATTAGCTGACCTGGGCAGCCTGACCCTGCCGGCAAGCCCTCCCCAGGTGTGCCTGGGTTGAGGTCAATATAAACAGCTCTCCAGGCAGAAATAGCCCCTGCAGCTGTGCCTGACTCCATATTCTCTGCCCCGTCAGCAGTCTCGGGGCTGTGCTGGTGGGAGGGTGTGAGGGTCCACGGCTTTGTGGGTGGCCCGGTGTGAGTGGGGCTCTGCTGGACTTTCTGCAGGAGTTGCCAGGCTGCCACCTGTAAAGAAGAGGATGTGTCACCCATAACTTCCACTGGAATATCTCTCCGGGCTGAGGTGAGGAAGGAAAAATAGGAGTGGGGGCCGGGAGAGGAGGGGTATTTCAGGCAGGGCAATGGAAATCTTCCAGAAGAGGACCCGTGGCCAGGACCATCCTGGCTGACCTGCAGGCACCAAGTTGGCCTGCGTGCTGTCGCTGGTGTGGCTCCACGGCCCTTCCTCTAGGCTTTCAAGCCCTTGTACATATTCAGGTGTTTCACCTGGGAAGGGTGGGAACAGTTCAGCAGCAGCTGGCCTGGGGCTCAGCTCACGTTTACTCACAGAGGCCTCGACATGGTCTCCCAGCTTTGCAATAAGGACGCTCCTTGCATGGGCGGGCGGTGCTGCTGGCTGTATGGGGGATGATTCCACACCTCTGACCAATTTCAGAATTGTTTACCACTTTAGCAAGTGCCTTGGTTGTGTTTCCCTCTGTATAACTGTTAGGTTCAGCTTTTTTTTTTCTTTTTTGGTTCAAGTTAGATTTTATTCCCCTTTTTTGTATTTATGGATATAAGCATGGAAATAATTCATTCTTATAAATACATCAGTGTGAATGGAAGAACTTTTTTTCTGTTTTATTTTTACATTTTATTTTTAAAAATTTTGAAATTTAATTTTATTTTTTTATACAGTAGGTTATTATTAGTTATCTATTTTATGCATAGACATGTATACAGGTCAATCCCAATCTCCCAACTCATCCCACCACCACCACCACATGACTTCCCCCACTTTGTGTCCATACGTTTGTTCTCTACCTCTGTGTCTCTATTTCTTCCCTGAAAACCAGTTCATCTGTACCATTTTTCTAGGTTCCACATATAGGCATTAATATACAATATTTGTTTTTCTCTTTCTGACTTACTTCACTCTGTATGACAGTCTCTAGATCCGTCAACTTCTCTACAAATGACCCAGTTTCATTCCTTTTTATGGCTGAGTAATATTCCATTTTATATATGTACCACATCTTTATCCATTCGTCTGTCTGTGGCCATTTAGGTTGCTTCCATTACCTGGCTATTGTAAATAGTGCTGCAATGAACATTGTGGTGAATGTGTCTCTGTGATTTATGGTTTTCTCTGGGTAAATGCCCAGAAGTGGGATTGCTGGATCCTATGGTAATTCTCTTTTTAGTTTTTTTTAAAGGAACCTCCATACTGTTCTCCATAGTGACTGTATCAATTTACATTCCCACCAATAGCGGAAGAGGGTTCCTTTTGTCCACACCCTCCCCAGAATTTGTTGTTTGTAGATTATCTGATGATGCCGATTCTAACAGGTGTGAGGTCTTACCTCATTGTAGTTTTGATTTGCATTTCTCTAATAATTAGTGATGTTGAGCAGCTTTTCATGTGCGTCTTGGCCATCTCTGTGTCTTCTTTGAAGAAACGTCTATTTAGATCTTCTGCCCATTTTTGTATTGGGTTGTTTGTTTTATTAATATTAAGCTGCATGAGCTGTTTATATATATTGGAGATTAAACCTTTGTCCATTGATTCGTTTGTGAACGTTTTCACCCATTCTGAGGGTTGCCTTTTTCCATTCCCGTTTTTTTAACAAAGTAAGAAAGAAAGCAAAAGAAGCAGAACACTAATGTGCGTGAAATATGCCTCTTGAAACTGTCGTTTTGAAATATGGACGTCTTTTGAATTTTTTGGTCGATATATGACCCCAGGATTTGTTTTCAGGGCAGGTGTCATTTACAGGCCTGTAAAGATTTGGAATATCCACTGACCATTAGCGCTGGGATTAAAGCTGCTGTTGTGTGAAACGGCCACAAGGTGGCAGCAGTTCTCCCTTACCAAATCTGGTTACTAGGGCAGCAGTGCCTCAATGGAAGTCGCGTTTTAGATTGTAATGTAGAACGGAATGTGCCAGGAGAAAGCCCCTCAAGTTTGTCTCACTACTTCTTGTCCGTGTTTTTAATTTAATTTTTTATTTTTTATTACAGCAAGTTTGAGTACAACGTTTAGCTTGTTGTAGGTGTGCAAGAGGTGGTTCTTTTACACATATACATATGTCTGTTCTTCCTGGGATCCTTTTCCCATGTACGTTATGACAGAATGTTGAGTAGTCTTCTCTTGGTAATCCGTAGGTCTTTGGTGATTATATACCTTAATGTGTTTGTATATGTCTGTTAACCCCAATATCGTAATGAATTCAATGCTCACACCTTTCCTTTGGTGAACCATAAGTTTGTTTAATGAATCTGTGATTGCCCTTCTCCGTGGAAATATATGCCCTGGTATCAATGTATAGGTAACACCTATAAGTGATATGATATGATATGTGTCTTTCACTTTCTGACTTACTCCAAGTCACGTGATTACCTCTAGACTCATCTACGGTGCTGCAAATGGCATTGTGTCCTTTTATTCCTTGGCGAATATTCTGTCTTAGCGAGGTCCATTTTCTGCAATGTGATTCCCTGAGGGCTGAGGATTAGCTGACCTGGGCAGCCTGACCCTGCCGGCAAGCCCTCCCCAGGTGTGCCTGGGTTGAGGTCAATATAAAGAGCACTCCAGGCAGCAATAGCCCCTGCAGCTGTGCCTGACTCCATATTCTCTGCCCCGTCAGCAGTCTCGGGGCTGTGCTGGTGGGAGGGTGTGAGGGTCCACGGCTTTGTGGGTGGCCCGGTGTGAGTGGGGCTCTGCTGGACTTTCTGCAGGAGTTGCCAGGCTGCCACCTGTAAAGAAGAGGATGTGTCACCCATAACTTCCACTGGAATATCTCTCCGGGCTGAGGTGAGGAAGGAAAAAAAGGAGTGGGGGCCGGGACAGGAGGGGTATCTCAGGCAGGGCAATGGAAAGCTTCCAGAAGAGCGCCCGTTGCCAGGAGCATCCTGGCTGACCTGCAGGCAGCAAGGTGGCCTGCGTGCTTTCGCTGGTGTGGCTCCACGGCCCTTCCTCTAGGCTTTCAAGCCCTTGTACATATTCAGGTGTTTCACCTGGGAAGGGTGGGAACAGTTCAGCAGCAGCTGGCCTGGGGCTCAGCTCACGTTTACTCACAGAGGCCTCGGCACGGTCCCACAGCTTTGCAATAAGGACGCTCCTTGCGTGGGCGGGCGGGGCTGCTGGCTGTATGGGGGATGATTCCCCACCTCTGACCAATTTCAGAATTGTTTACCACTGGAGCAAGTGCCTTGGTTGTGTTTCCCTCTGTATAACTGTTAGGTTCAGCTTTTTTTTTTCTTTTTTGGTTCAAGTTAGATTTTATTCCTCTTTTATGTATTTATGGATATAAGCATGGAAATAATTCATTCTAATAAATACATCAGTGTGAATGGAAGAACTTTTTTTCTGTTTTATTTTTACATTTTATTTTTAAAAATTTTGAAATTTAATTTTATTTTTTTATACAGTACGTTATTATTAGTTATCTATTTTATGCATAGACATGTATACAGGTCAATCCCAATCTCCCAACTCATCCCACCACCACCAACCCATGGCTTCCCCCACTTTGTGTCCATACATTTGTTCTCTACCTCTGTGTCTCTATTTCTGCCCTGCAAACCAGTTCATCTGTACCATTTTTCTAGGTTCCACATATAGGCATTAATATACAATATTTGTTTTTCTCTTTCTGACTTACTTCACTCTGTATGACAGTCTCTAGATCCATCAACTTTTCTACAAATGACCCAGTTTCATTCCTTTTTATGGCTGAGTAATATTCCATTTTATATATGTACCACATCTTTATCCATTCGTCTGTCTGTGGCCATTTAGGTTGCTTCCATTACCTGGCTATTGAAAATAGTGCTGCAATGAACATTGTGGTGAATGTGTCTCTGTGATTTATGGTTTTCTCTGGGTAAATGCCCAGAAGTGGGATTGCTGGATCCTATGGTAATTCTCGTTTTAGTTTTTTTAAAGGAACCTCCATACTCTTCTCCATAGTGACTGTATCAATTTACATTCCCACCAATAGCGGAAGAGTGTTCCTTTTGTCCACACCCTCCCCAGAATTTGTTGTTTGTAGATTATCTGATGATGCCGATTCTAACAGGTGTGAGGTCTTACCTCATTGTAGTTTTGATTTGCATTTCTCTAATAATTAGTGATGTTGAAAAGCGTTTCATGTGCGTCTTGGCCATCTCTGTGTCTTCTTTGAAGAACCGTCTCTTTAGATCTTCTGCCCATTTTTGTATTGGGTTGTTTGTTTTATTAATATTAAGCTGCATGAGCTGTTTATATATATTGGAGATTAAACCTTTGTCCATTGATTCGTTTGTGAACGTTTTCGCCCATTCTGAGGCTTGCCTTTTTCCATTCCCGTTTTTTAACAAAGAAAGAAAGAAAGCAAAAGAAGCAGAACACTAATGTGCGTGAAATATGCCTGTTGAAACTGTCGTTTTGAAATATGGACGTCTTTTGAATTTTTTGGTCGATATATGACCCCAGGATTTGTTTTCAGGGCAGGTGTCATTTACAGGCCTGTAAAGATTTGGAATATCCACTGACCATTAGCGCTGGGACTAAAGCTGCTGTTGTGTGAAACGGCCACAAAGTGGCAGCAGTTCTCCCTTACCAAATCTGGTTACTAGGGCAGCAGTGCCTCAATGGAAGTCGCGTTCTAGATTGTAATGTAGAACGGAATGTGCCAGGAGAAAGCCCCTCAAGTTTGTCTCACTACTTCTTGTTCGTGTTTTTAATTTAATTTTTTATTTTTTATTACAGCAAGTTTGAGTACAACGTTTAGCTTGTTGTAGGTGTGCAAGAGGTGGTTCTTTTACACATATACATATGTCTGTTCTTCCTGGGATCCTTTTCCCATTTACGTTATGACAGAATGTTGAGTAGTCTTCTCTTGGTACTCCGTAGGTCTTTGGTGATTATATACCTTAATGTGTTTGTATAGGTCTGTTAACCCCAATATCGTAATGAATTCAATGCTCACACCTTTCCTTTGGTGAACCATAAGTTTGTTTAATGAATCTGTGATTGCCCTTCTCCGTGGAAATATCTGCCCTGGTATCAATGTATAGGTAACACCTATAAGTGATACGATATGATATGTGTCTTTCACTTTCTGACTTACTCCAAGTCACGTGATTACCTCTAGACTCATCTACGGTGCTGCAAATGGCATTGTGTCCTTTTATTCCTTGGCGAATATTCTGTCTTAGCGAGGTCCATTTTCTGCAATGTGATTCCCTGAGGGCTGAGGTTTAGCTGACCTGGGCAGCCTGACCCTGCCGGCAAGCCCTCCCCAGGTGTGCCTGGGTTGAGGTCAATATAAACAGCACTCCAGGCAGCAATAGCCCCTGCAGCTGTGCCTGACTCCATATTCTCTGCCCCGTCAGCAGTCTCGGGGCTGTGCTGGTGGGAGGGTGTGAGGGTCCATGGCTTTGTGGTTGGACCGGTGTGAGTGGGGCTCTGCTGGACTTTCTGCAGGAGTTGCCAGGCTGCCACCTGTAAAGAAGAGGATGTGTCACCCATAACTTCCACTGGAATATCTCTCCGGGCTGAGGTGAGGAAGGAAAAAAAGGAGTGGGGGCCGGGACAGGAGGGGTATCTCAGGCAGGGCAATGGAAAGCTTCCAGAAGAGCGCCCGTGGCCAGGACCATCCTGGCTGACCTGCAGGCACCAAGTTGGCCTGCGTGCTGTCGCTGGTGTGGCTCCACGGCCCTTCCTCTAGGCTTTCAAGCCCTTGTACATATTCAGGTGTTTCACCTGGGAAGGGTGGGAACAGTTCAGCAGCAGCTGGCCTGGGGCTCAGCTCACGTTTACTCACAGAGGCCTCGGCACGGTCCCACTGCTTTGCAATAAGGACGCTCCTTGCGTGGGCGGGCGGGGCTGCTGGCTGTATGGGGGATGATTCCCCACCTCTGACCAATTTCAGAATTGTTTACCACTGGAGCAAGTGCCTTGGTTGTGTTTCCCTCTGTATAACTGTTAGGTTCAGCTTTTTTTTTTCTTTTTTGGTTCAAGTTAGATTTTATTCCTCTTTTATGTATTTATGGATATAAGCATGGAAATAATTCATTCTTATAAATACATCAGTGTGAATGGAAGAACTTTTTTTCTGTTTTATTTTAACATTTTATTTTTAAAAATTTTGAAATTTAATTTTATTTATTTTTTTTATACAGTAGGTTATTATTAGTTATCTATTTTATGCATAGACATGTATACAGGTCAATCCCAATCTCCCAACTCATCCCACCAGCACCACACCATGGCTTCCGCCACTTTGTGTCCATACGTTTGTTCTCTACCTCTGTGTCTCTATTTCTGCCCTGCAAACTAGTTCATCTGTACCATTTTTCTAGGTTCCACATATAGGCATTAATATACAATATTTGTTTTTCTCTTTCTGACTTACTTCACTCTGTATGACAGTCTCTAGATCCATCAACTTCTCTACAAATGACCCAGTTTCATTCCTTTTTATGGCTGAGTAATATTCCATTTTATATATGTACCACATCTTTATCCATTCGTCTGTCTGTGTGCATTTAGGTTGCTTCCATTACCTGGCTATTGTAAATAGTGCTGCAATGAACATTGTGGTGAATGTGTCTCTGTGATTTATGGTTTTCTCTGGGTAAATGCCCAGAAGTGGGATTGCTGGATCCTATGGTAATTCTCTTTTTAGTTTTTTTAAAGGAACCTCCATACTCTTCTCCATAGTGACTGTATCAATTTACATTCCCATCAATAGCGGAAGAGGGTTCCTTTTGTCCACACCCTCCCCAGAATTTGTTGTTTGTAGATTATCTGATGATCCCGATTCTAACAGGTGTGAGGTCTTACCTCATTGTAGTTTTGATTTGCATTTCTCTAATAATTAGTGTTGTTGAAAAGCGTTTCATGTGCGTCTTGGCCATCTCTGTGTCTTCTTTGAAGAACCGTCTCTTTAGATCTTCTGCCCATTTTTGTATTGGGTTGTTTGTTTTATTAATATTAAGCTGCATGAGCTGTTTATATATATTGGAGATTAAACCTTTGTCCATTGATTCGTTTGTGAACGTTTTCGCCCATTCTGAGGGTTGCCTTTTTCCATTCCCGTTTTTTTAACAAAGAAAGAAAGCAAGCAAAAGAAGCAGAACACTAATGTGGGTGAAATATGCCTCTTGAAACTGTCGTTTTGAAATATGGACGTCTTTTGAATTTTTTGGTCGATATATGACCCCAGGATTTGTTTTCAGGGCAGGTGTCATTTACAGGCCTGTAATGATTTGGAATATCCACTGACCATTAGCGCTGGGATTAAAGCTGCTGTTGTGTGAAACGGCCACAAGGTGGCAGCAGTTCTCCCTTACCAAATCTGGTTACTAGGGCAGCAGAGCCTCAATGGAAGTCGCGTTCTAGATTGGAATGTAGAACGGAATGTGCCAGGAGAAAGCACCTCAAGTTTGTCTCACTACTTCTTGTTCGTGTTTTTAATTTAATTTTTTATTTTTTATTACAGCAAGTTTGAGTACAACGTTTAGCTTGTTGTAGGTGTGCAAGAGGTGGTTCTTTTACACATATACATATGTCTGTTCTTCCTGGGATCCTTTTCCCATGTACGTTATGACAGAATGTTGAGTAGTCTTCTCTTGGTACTCCGTAGGTCTTTGGTGATTATATACGTCTACTGTGTTTGTATATGTCTGTTAACCCCAATATCGTAATGAATTCAATGCTCACACCTTTCCTTTGGTGAACCATAAGTTTGTTTAATGAATCTGTGATTGCCCTTCTCCGTGGAAATATCTGCCCTGGTATCAATGTATAGGTAACACCTATAAGTGATATGATATGATATGTGTCTTTCACTTTCTGACTTACTCCAAGTCACGTGATTACCTCTAGACTCATCTACGGTGCTGCAAATGGCATTGTGTCCTTTTATTCCTTGGCGAATATTCTGTCTTAGCGAGGTCCATTTTCTGCAATGTGATTCCCTGAGGGCTGAGGATTAGCTGACCTGGGCAGCCTGACCCTGCCGGCAAGCCCTCCCCAGGTGTGCCTGGGTTGAGGTCAATATAAACAGCACTCCAGGCAGCAATAGCCCCTGCAGCTGTGCCTGACTCCATATTCTCTGCCCCGTCAGCAGTCTCGGGGCTGTGCTGGTGGGAGGGTGTGAGGGTCCACGGCTTTGTGGGTGGCCCGGTGTGAGTGGGGTTCTGCTGGACTTTCTGCAGGAGTTGCCAGGCTGCCACGTGTAAAGAAGAGGATGTGTCACCCATAACTTCCACTGGAATATCTCTCCGGGCTGAGGTGAGGAAGGAAAAAAAGGAGTGGGGGCCGGGAGAGGAGGGGTATCTCAGGCAGGGCAATGGAAAGCTTCCAGAAGAGCGCCCATGGCCAGGACCATCCTTGCTGACCTGCAGGCACCAAGTTGGCCTGCGTGCTGTCGCTGGTGTGGCTCCACGGCCCTTCCTCTAGGCTTTCAAGCCCTTGTACATATTCAGGTGTTTCACCTGGGAAGGGTGGGAACAGTTCAGCAGCAGCTGGCCTGGGGCTCAGCTCACGTTTACTCACAGAGGCCTCGGCACGGTCTCCCAGCTTTGCAATAAGGATGCTCCTTGCGTGGGCGGGCGAGGCTGCTGGCTGTATGGGGGATGATTCCCCACCTCTGACCAATTTCAGAATTGTTTACCACTGGAGCAAGTGCCTTGGTTGTGTTTCCCTCTGTATAACTGTTAGGTTCAGCTTTTTTTTTTCTTTTTTGGTTCAAGTTAGATTTTATTCCTCTTTTATGTATTTATGGATATAAGCATGGAAATAATTCATTCTTATAAATACATCAGTGTGAATGGAAGAACTTTCTTTCTGTTTTATTTTTACATTTTATTTTTAAAAATTTTGAAATTTAATTTTATTTATTTTTTTATAGAGTAGGTTATTATTAGTTATCTATTTTATGCATAGATATGTATACAGGTCAATCCCAATCTCCCAACTCATCCCACCACCAACAACCCATGGCTTCCCCCACTTTGTGTCCATACGTTTGTTCTCTGCCTCTGTGTCTCTATTTCTGCCCTGCAAACCAGTTCATCTGTACCATTTTTCTAGGTTCCACATATAGGCATTAATATACAATATTTGTTTTTCTCTTTCTGACTTACATCACTCTGTATGACAGTCTCTAGATCCATCAACTTCTCTACAAATGACCCAGTTTCATTCCTTTTTATGGCTGTATAATATTCCATTTTATATATGTACCACATCTTTATCCATTCGTCTGTCTGTGGCCATTTAGGTTGCTTCCATTACCTGGCTATTGTAAATAGTGCTGCAGTGAACATTGTGGTGAATGTGTCTCTGTGATTTTTGGTTTTCTCTGGGTATATGCCCAGAAGTGGGATTGCTGGATCCTATGGTAATTCTCTTTTTAGTTTTTTAAAGGAACCTCCATACTGTTCTCCATAGTGACTGTATCAATTTACATTCCTACCAATAGCGGAAGAGGGTTCCTTTTGTCCACACCCTCCCCAGAATTTGTTGTTTGTAGATTATCTAATGATGCCGATTCTAACAGGTGTGAGGTCTTACCTCATTGTAGTTTTGATTTGCATTTCTCTAATAATTAGTGATGTTGAGCAGCTTTTCATGTGCGTCTTGGCCATCTCTGTGTCTTCTTTGAAGAAACGTCTATTTAGATCTTCTGCCCATTTTTGTATTGGGTTGTTTGTTTTATTAATATTAAGCTGCATGACCTGTTTATATATATTGGAGATTAAACCTTTGTCCATTGATTCGTTTGTGAACGTTTTCGCCCATTCTGAGGCTTGCCTTTTTCCATTCCCGTTTTTTAACAAAGAAAGAAAGAAAGCAAAAGAAGCAGAACACTAATGTCCGTGAAATATGCCTCTTGAAACTGTCGTTTTGAAATATGGACGTCTTTTGAATTTTTTGGTCGATATATGACCCCAGGATTTGTTTTCAGGGCAGGTGTCATTTACAGGCCTGTAAAGATTTGGAATATCCACTGACCATTAGCGCTGGGACTAAAGCTGCTGTTGTGTGAAACGGCCACAAGGTGGCAGCAGTTCTCCCTTACCAAATCTGGTTACTAGGGCAGCAGTGCCTCAATGGAAGTCGCGTTCTAGATTGTAATGTAGAACGGAATGTGCCAGGAGAAAGCCCCTCAAGTTTGTCTCACTACTTCTTGTTCGTGTTTTTAATTTAAGTTTTTATTTTTTATTACAGCAAGTTTGAGTACAACGTTTAGCTTGTTGTAGGTGTGCAAGAGGTGGTTCTTTTACACATATACATATGTCTGTTCTTCCTGGGATCCTTTTCCCATTTACGTTATGACAGAATGTTGAGTAGTCTTCTCTTGGTACTCCGTAGGTCTTTGGTGATTATATACCTTAATGTGTTTGTATAGGTCTGTTAACCCCAATATCGTAATGAATTCAATGCTCACACCTTTCCTTTGGTGAACCATAAGTTTGTTTAATGAATCTGTGATTGCCCTTCTCCGTGGAAATATCTGCCCTGGTATCAATGTATAGGTAACACCTATAAGTGATACGATATGATATGTGTCTTTCACTTTCTGACTTACTCCAAGTCACGTGATTACCTCTAGACTCATCTACGGTGCTGCAAATGGCATTGTGTCCTTTTATTCCTTGGCGAATATTCTGTCTTAGCGAGGTCCATTTTCTGCAATGTGATTCCCTGAGGGCTGAGGTTTAGCTGACCTGGGCAGCCTGACCCTGCCGGCAAGCCCTCCCCAGGTGTGCCTGGGTTGAGGTCAATATAAACAGCACTCCAGGCAGCAATAGCCCCTGCAGCTGTGCCTGACTCCATATTCTCTGCCCCGTCAGCAGTCTCGGGGCTGTGCTGGTGGGAGGGTGTGAGGGTCCATGGCTTTGTGGTTGGACCGGTGTGAGTGGGGCTCTGCTGGACTTTCTGCAGGAGTTGCCAGGCTGCCACCTGTAAAGAAGAGGATGTGTCACCCATAACTTCCACTGGAATATCTCTCCGGGCTGAGGTGAGGAAGGAAAAAAAGGAGTGGGGGCCGGGACAGGAGGGGTATCTCAGGCAGGGCAATGGAAAGCTTCCAGAAGAGCGCCCGTGGCCAGGACCATCCTGGCTGACCTGCAGGCACCAAGTTGGCCTGCGTGCTGTCGCTGGTGTGGCTCCACGGCCCTTCCTCTAGGCTTTCAAGCCCTTGTACATATTCAGGTGTTTCACCTGGGAAGGGTGGGAACAGTTCAGCAGCAGCTGGCCTGGGGCTCAGCTCACGTTTACTCACAGAGGCCTCGGCACGGTCCCACTGCTTTGCAATAAGGACGCTCCTTGCGTGGGCGGGCGGGGCTGCTGGCTGTATGGGGGATGATTCCCCACCTCTGACCAATTTCAGAATTGTTTACCACTGGAGCAAGTGCCTTGGTTGTGTTTCCCTCTGTATAACTGTTAGGTTCAGCTTTTTTTTTTCTTTTTTGGTTCAAGTTAGATTTTATTCCTCTTTTATGTATTTATGGATATAAGCATGGAAATAATTCATTCTTATAAATACATCAGTGTGAATGGAAGAACTTTCTTTCTGTTTTATTTTTACATTTTATTTTTAAAAATTTTGAAATTTAATTTTATTTATTTTTTTATAGAGTAGGTTATTATTAGTTATCTATTTTATGCATAGATATGTATACAGGTCAATCCCAATCTCCCAACTCATCCCACCACCAACAACCCATGGCTTCCCCCACTTTGTGTCCATACGTTTGTTCTCTGCCTCTGTGTCTCTATTTCTGCCCTGCAAACCAGTTCATCTGTACCATTTTTCTAGGTTCCACATATAGGCATTATTATACAATATTTGTTTTTCTCTTTCTGACTTACATCACTCTGTATGACAGTCTCTAGATCCATCAACTTCTCTACAAATGACCCAGTTTCATTCCTTTTTATGGCTGTATAATATTCCATTTTATATATGTACCACATCTTTATCCATTCGTCTGTCTGTGGCCATTTAGGTTGCTTCCATTACCTGGCTATTGTAAATAGTGCTGCAGTGAACATTGTGGTGAATGTGTCTCTGTGATTTTTGGTTTTCTCTGGGTATATGCCCAGAAGTGGGATTGCTGGATCCTATGGTAATTCTCTTTTTAGTTTTTTAAAGGAACCTCCATACTGTTCTCCATAGTGACTGTATCAATTTACATTCCTACCAATAGCGGAAGAGGGTTCCTTTTGTCCACACCCTCCCCAGAATTTGTTGTTTGTAGATTATCTAATGATGCCGATTCTAACAGGTGTGAGGTCTTACCTCATTGTAGTTTTGATTTGCATTTCTCTAATAATTAGTGATGTTGAGCATCTTTTCATGTGCGTCTTGGCCATCTCTGTGTCTTCTTTGAAGAAACGTCTATTTAGATCTTCTGCCCATTTTTGTATTGGGTTGTTTGTTTTATTAATATTAAGCTGCATGACCTGTTTATATATATTGGAGATTAAACCTTTGTCCATTGATTCGTTTGTGAACGTTTTCGCCCATTCTGAGGCTTGCCTTTTTCCATTCCCGTTTTTTAACAAAGAAAGAAAGAAAGCAAAAGAAGCAGAACACTAATGTGCGTGAAATATGCCTCTTGAAACTGTCGTTTTGAAATATGGACGTCTTTTGAATTTTTTGGTCGATATATGACCCCAGGATTTGTTTTCAGGGCAGGTGTCATTTACAGGCCTGTAAAGATTTGGAATATCCACTGACCATTAGCGCTGGGACTAAAGCTGCTGTTGTGTGAAACGGCCACAAGGTGGCAGCAGTTCTCCCTTACCAAATCTGGTTACTAGGGCAGCAGTGCCTCAATGGAAGTCGCGTTCTAGATTGTAATGTAGAACGGAATGTGCCAGGAGAAAGCCCCTCAAGTTTGTCTCACTACTTCTTGTTCGTGTTTTTAATTTAATTTTTTATTTTTTATTACAGCAAGTTTGAGTACAACGTTTAGCTTGTTGTAGGTGTGCAAGAGGTGGTTCTTTTACACATATACATATGTCTGTTCTTCCTGGGATCCTTTTCCCATGTACGTTATGACAGAATGTTGAGTAGTCTTCTCTTGGTACTCCGTAGGTCTTTGGTGATTATATACCTTAATGTGTTTGTATAGGTCTGTTAACCCCAATATCGTAATGAATTCAATGCTCACACCTTTCCTTTGGTGAACCATAAGTTTGTTTAATGAATCTGTGATTGCCCTTCTCCGTGGAAATATCTGCCCTGGTATCAATGTATAGGTAACACCTATAAGTGATACGATATGATATGTGTCTTTCACTTTCTGACTTACTCCAAGTCACGTGATTACATCTAGACTCATCTACGGTGCTGCAAATGGCATTGTGTCCTTTTATTCCTTGGCGAATATTCTGTCTTAGCGAGGTCCATTTTCTGCAATGTGATTCCCTGAGGGCTGAGGTTTAGCTGACCTGGGCAGCCTGACCCTGCCGGCAAGCCCTCCCCAGGTGTGCCTGGGTTGAGGTCAATATAAACAGCACTCCAGGCAGCAATAGCCCCTGCAGCTGTGCCTGACTCCATATTCTCTGCCCCGTCAGCAGTCTCGGGGCTGTGCTGGTGGGAGGGTGTGAGGGTCCATGGCTTTGTGGTTGGCCCGGTGTGAGTGGGGCTCTGCTGGACTTTCTGCAGGAGTTGCCAGGCTGCCACCTGTAAAGAAGAGGATGTGTCACCCATAACTTCCACTGGAATATCTCTCCGGGCTGAGGTGAGGAAGGAAAAAAAGGAGTGGGGGCCGGGACAGGAGGGGTATCTCAGGCAGGGCAATGGAAAGCTTCCAGAAGAGCGCCCGTGGCCAGGACCATCCTGGCTGACCTGCAGGCACCAAGTTGGCCTGCGTGCTGTCACTGGTGTGGCTCCACGGCCCTTCCTCTAGGCTTTCAAGCCCTTGTACATATTCAGGTGTTTCACCTGGGAAGGGTGGGAACAGTTCAGCAGCAGCTGGCCTGGGGCTCAGCTCACGTTTACTCACAGAGGCCTCGGCACGGTCCCACTGCTTTGCAATAAGGACTCTCCTTGCGTGGGCGGGCGGGGCTGCTGGCTGTATGGGGGATGATTCCCCACCTCTGACCAATTTCAGAATTGTTTACCACTGGAGCAAGTGCCTTGGTTGTGTTTCCCTCTGTATAACTGTTAGGTTCAGCTTTTTTTTTTCTTTTTTGGTTCAAGTTAGATTTTATTCCTCTTTTATGTATTTATGGATATAAGCATGGAAATAATTCATTCTTATAAATACATCAGTGTGAATGGAAGAACTTTTTTTCTGTTTTATTTTAACATTTTATTTTTAAAAATTTTGAAATTTAATTTTATTTATTTTTTTTATACAGTAGGTTATTATTAGTTATCTATTTTATGCATAGACATGTATACAGGTCAATCCCAATCTCCCAACTCATCCCACCAGCACCACACCATGGCTTCCGCCACTTTGTGTCCATACGTTTGTTCTCTACCTCTGTGTCTCTATTTCTGCCCTGCAAACCAGTTCATCTGTACCATTTTTCTAGGTTCCACATATAGGCATTAATATACAATATTTGTTTTTCTCTTTCTGACTTACTTCACTCTGTATGACAGTCTCTAGATCCATCAACTTCTCTACAAATGACCCAGTTTCATTCCTTTTTATGGCTGAGTAATATTCCATTTTATATATGTACCACATCTTTATCCATTCGTCTGTCTGTGTGCATTTAGGTTGCTTCCATTACCTGGCTATTGTAAATAGTGCTGCAATGAACATTGTGGTGAATGTGTCTCTGTGATTTATGGTTTTCTCTGGGTAAATGCCCAGAAGTGGGATTGCTGGATCCTATGGTAATTCTCTTTTTAGTTTTTTTAAAGGAACCTCCATACTCTTCTCCATAGTGACTGTATCAATTTACATTCCCATCAATAGCGGAAGAGGGTTCCTTTTGTCCACACCCTCCCCAGAATTTGTTGTTTGTAGATTATCTGATGATCCCGATTCTAACAGGTGTGAGGTCTTACCTCATTGTAGTTTTGATTTGCATTTCTCTAATAATTAGTGTTGTTGAAAAGCGTTTCATGTGCGTCTTGGCCATCTCTGTGTCTTCTTTGAAGAACCGTCTCTTTAGATCTTCTGCCCATTTTTGTATTGGGTTGTTTGTTTTATTAATATTAAGCTGCATGAGCTGTTTATATATATTGGAGATTAAACCTTTGTCCATTGATTCGTTTGTGAACGTTTTCGCCCATTCTGAGGGTTGCCTTTTTCCATTCCCGTTTTTTTAACAAAGAAAGAAAGCAAGCAAAAGAAGCAGAACACTAATGTGCGTGAAATATGCCTCTTGAAACTGTCGTTTTGAAATATGGACGTCTTTTGAATTTTTTGGTCGATATATGACCCCAGGATTTGTTTTCAGGGCAGGTGTCATTTACAGGCCTGTAATGATTTGGAATATCCACTGACCATTAGCGCTGGGATTAAAGCTGCTGTTGTGTGAAACGGCCACAAGGTGGCAGCAGTTCTCCCTTACCAAATCTGGTTACTAGGGCAGCAGAGCCTCAATGGAAGTCGCGTTCTAGATTGGAATGTAGAACGGAATGTGCCAGGAGAAAGCACCTCAAGTTTGTCTCACTACTTCTTGTTCGTGTTTTTAATTTAATTTTTTATTTTTTATTACAGCAAGTTTGAGTACAACGTTTAGCTTGTTGTAGGTGTGCAAGAGGTGGTTCTTTTACACATATACATATGTCAGTTCTTCCTGGGATCCTTTTCCCATGTACGTTATGACAGAATGTTGAGTAGTCTTCTCTTGGTACTCCGTAGGTCTTTGGTGATTATATACGTCTACTGTGTTTGTATATGTCTGTTAACCCCAATATCGTAATGAATTCAATGCTCACACCTTTCCTTTGGTGAACCATAAGTTTGTTTAATGAATCTGTGATTGCCCTTCTCCGTGGAAATATCTGCCCTGGTATCAATGTATAGGTAACACCTATAAGTGATATGATATGATATGTGTCTTTCACTTTCTGACTTACTCCAAGTCACGTGATTACCTCTAGACTCATCTACGGTGCTGCAAATGGCATTGTGTCCTTTTATTCCTTGGCGAATATTCTGTCTTAGCGAGGTCCATTTTCTGCAATGTGATTCCCTGAGGCCTGAGGATTAGCTGACCTGGGCAGCCTGACCCTGCCGGCAAGCCCTCCCCAGGTGTGCCTGGGTTGAGGTCAATATAAACAGCACTCCAGGCAGCAATAGCCCCTGCAGCTGTGCCTGACTCCATATTCTCTGCCCCGTCAGCAGTCTCGGGGCTGTGCTGGTGGGAGGGTGTGAGGGTCCACGGCTTTGTGGGTGGCCCGGTGTGAGTGGGGTTCTGCTGGACTTTCTGCAGGAGTTGCCAGGCTGCCACCTGTAAAGAAGAGGATGTGTCACCCATAACTTCCACTGGAATATCTCTCCGGGCTGAGGTGAGGAAGGAAAAAAAGGAGTGGGGGCCGGGAGAGGAGGGGTATCTCAGGCAGGGCAATGGAAAGCTTCCAGAAGAGCGCCCATGGCCAGGACCATCCTGGCTGACCTGCAGGCACCAAGTTGGCCTGCGTGCTGTCGCTGGTGTGGCTCCACGGCCCTTCCTCTAGGCTTTCAAGCCCTTGTACATATTCAGGTGTTTCACCTGGGAAGGGTGGGAACAGTTCAGCAGCAGCTGGCCTGGGGCTCAGCTCACGTTTACTCACACAGGCCTCGGCACGGTCTCCGAGCTTTGCAATAAGGATGCTCCTTGCGTGGGCGGGCGGGGCTGCTGGCTGTATGGGGGATGATTCCCCACCTCTGACCAATTTCAGAATTGTTTACCACTGGAGCAAGTGCCTTGGTTGTGTTTCCCTCTGTATAACTGTTAGGTTCAGCTTTTTTTTTTCTTTTTTGGTTCAAGTTAGATTTTATTCCTCTTTTATGTATTTATGGATATAAGCATGGAAATAATTCATTCTTATAAATACATCAGTGTGAATGGAAGAACTTTCTTTCTGTTTTATTTTTACATTTTATTTTTAAAAATTTTGAAATTTAATTTTATTTATTTTTTTATAGAGTAGGTTATTATTAGTTATCTATTTTATGCATAGATATGTATACAGGTCAATCCCAATCTCCCAACTCATCCCACCACCAACAACCCATGGCTTCCCCCACTTTGTGTCCATACGTTTGTTCTCTGCCTCTGTGTCTCTATTTCTGCACTGCAAACCAGTTCATCTGTACCATTTTTCTAGGTTCCACATATAGGCATTAATATACAATATTTGTTTTTCTCTTTCTGACTTACATCACTCTGTATGACAGTCTCTAGATCCATCAACTTCTCTACAAATGACCCAGTTTCATTCCTTTTTATGGCTGTATAATATTCCATTTTATATATGTACCACATCTTTATCCATTCGTCTGTCTGTGGCCATTTAGGTTGCTTCCATTACCTGGCTATTGTAAATAGTGCTGCAGTGAACATTGTGGTGAATGTGTCTCTGTGATTTTTGGTTTTCTCTGGGTATATGCCCAGAAGTGGGATTGCTGGATCCTATGGTAATTCTCTTTTTAGTTTTTTAAAGGAACCTCCATACTGTTCTCCATAGTGACTGTATCAATTTACATTCCTACCAATAGCGGAAGAGGGTTCCTTTTGTCCACACCCTCCCCAGAATTTGTTGTTTGTAGATTATCTAATGATGCCGATTCTAACAGGTGTGAGGTCTTACCTCATTGTAGTTTTGATTTGCATTTCTCTAATAATTAGTGATGTTGAGCAGCTTTTCATGTGCGTCTTAGCCATCTCTGTGTCTTCTTTGAAGAAACGTCTATTTAGATCTTCTGCCCATTTTTGTATTGGGTTGTTTGTTTTATTAATATTAAGCTGCATGAACTGTTTATATATATTGGAGATTAAACCTTTGTCCATTGATTCGTTTGTGAACGTTTTCGCCCATTCTGAGGCTTGCCTTTTTCCATTCCCGTTTTTTAACAAAGAAAGAAAGAAAGCAAAAGAAGCAGAACACTAATGTCCGTGAAATATGCCTCTTGAAACTGTCGTTTTGAAATATGGACGTCTTTTGAATTTTTTGGTCGATATATGACCCCAGGATTTGTTTTCAGGGCAGGTGTCATTTACAGGCCTGTAAAGATTTGGAATATCCACTGACCATTAGCGCTGGGACTAAAGCTGCTGTTGTGTGAAACGGCCACAAGGTGGCAGCAGTTCTCCCTTACCAAATCTGGTTACTAGGGCAGCAGTGCCTCAATGGAAGTCGCGTTCTAGATTGTAATGTAGAACGGAATGTGCCAGGAGAAAGCCCCTCAAGTTTGTCTCACTACTTCTTGTTCGTGTTTTTAATTTAATTTTTTATTTTTTATTACAGCAAGTTTGAGTACAACGTTTAGCTTGTTGTAGGTGTGCAAGAGGTGGTTCTTTTACACATATACATATGTCTGTTCTTCCTGGGATCCTTTTCCCATTTATGTTATGACAGAATGTTGAGTAGTCTTCTCTTGGTACTCCGTAGGTCTTTGGTGATTATATACCTTAATGTGTTTGTATAGGTCTGTTAACCCCAATATCGTAATGAATTCAATGCTCACACCATTCCTTTGGTGAACCATAAGTTTGTTTAATGAATCTGTGATTGCCCTTCTCCGTGGAAATATATGCCCTGGTATCAATGTATAGGTAACACCTATAAGTGATATGATATGATATGTGTCTTTCACTTTCTGACTTACTCCAAGTCACGTGATTACCTCTAGACTCATCTACGGTGCTGCAAATGGCATTGTGTCCTTTTATTCCTTGGCGAATATTCTGTCTTAGCGAGGTCCATTTTCTGCAATGTGATTCCCTGAGGGCTGAGGTTTAGCTGACCTGGGCAGCCTGACCCAGCCGGCAAGCCCTCCCCAGGTGTGCCTGGGTTGAGGTCAATATAAACAGCACTCCAGGCAGCAATAGCCCCTGCAGCTGTGCCTGACTCCATATTCTCTGCCCCGTCAGCAGTCTCGGGGCTGTGCTGGTGGGAGGGTGTGAGGGTCCATGGCTTTGTGGGTGGCCCGGTGTGAGTGGGGCTCTGCTGGACTTTCTGCAGGAGTTGCCAGGCTGCCACCTGTAAAGAAGAGGATGTGTCACCCATAACTTCCACTGGAATATCTCTCCGGGCTGAGGTGAGGAAGGAAAAAAAGGAGTGGGGGCCGGGACAGGAGGGGTATCTCAGGCAGGGCAATGGAAAGCTTCCAGAAGAGCGCCCGTGGCCAGGACCATCCTGGCTGACCTGCAGGCACCAAGTTGGCCTGCGTGCTGTCGCTGGTGTGGCTCCACGGCCCTTCCTCTAGGCTTTCAAGCCCTTGTACATATTCAGGTGTTTCACCTGGGAAGGGTGGGAACAGTTCAGCAGCAGCTGGCCTGGGGCTCAGCTCACGTTTACTCACAGAGGCCTCGGCACGGTCCCACTGCTTTGCAATAAGGACGCTCCTTGCGTGGGCGGGCGGGGCTGCTGGCTGTATGGGGGAGATTCCCCACCTCTGACCAATTTCAGAATTGTTTACCACTGGAGCAAGTGCCTTGGTTGTGTTTCCCTCTGTATAACTGTTAGGTTCAGCTTTTTTTTTTTCTTTTTTGGTTCAAGTTAGATTTTATTCCTCTTTTATGTATTTATGGATATAAGCATGGAAATAATTCATTCTTATAAATACATCAGTGTGAATGGAAGAACTTTTTTTCTGTTTTATTTTAACATTTTATTTTTAAAAATTTTGAAATTTAATTTTATTTATTTTTTTATACAGTAGGTTATTATTAGTTATCTATTTTATGCATAGACATGTATACAGGTCAATCCCAATCTCCCAACTCATCCCACCAGCACCACACCATGGCTTCCGCCACTTTGTGTCCATACGTTTGTTCTCTACCTCTGTGTCTCTATTTCTGCCCTGCAAACCAGTTCATCTGTACCATTTTTCAAGGTTCCACATATAGGCATTAATATACAATATTTGTTTTTCTCTTTCTGACTTACTTCACTCTGTATGACAGTCTCTAGATCCATCAACTTCTCTACAAATGACCCAGTTTCATTCCTTTTTATGGCTGAGTAATATTCCATTTTATATATGTACCACATCTTTATCCATTCGTCTGTCTGTGTGCATTTAGGTTGCTTCCATTACCTGGCTATTGTAAATAGTGCTGCAATGAACATTGTGGTGAATGTGTCTCTGTGATTTATGGTTTTCTCTGGGTAAATGCCCAGAAGTGGGATTGCTGGATCCTATGGTAATTCTCTTTTTAGTTTTTTTAAAGGAACCTCCATACTCTTCTCCATAGTGACTGTATCAATTTACATTCCCATCAATAGCGGAAGAGGGTTCCTTTTGTCCACACCCTCCCCAGAATTTGTTGTTTGTAGATTATCTGATGATCCCGATTCTAACAGGTGTGAGGTCTTACCTCATTGTAGTTTTGATTTGCATTTCTCTAATAATTAGTGTTGTTGAAAAGCGTTTCATGTGCGTCTTGGCCATCTCTGTGTCTTCTTTGAAGAACCGTCTCTTTAGATCTTCTGCCCATTTTTGTATTGGGTTGTTTGTTTTATTAATATTAAGCTGCATGAGCTGTTTATATATATTGCAGATTAAACCTTTGTCCATTGATTCGTTTGTGAACGTTTTCGCCCATTCTGAGGGTTGCCTTTTTCCATTCCCGTTTTTTTAACAAAGAAAGAAAGCAAGCAAAAGAAGCAGAACACTAATGTGCGTGAAATATGCCTCTTGAAACTGTCGTTTTGAAATATGGACGTCTTTTGTATTTTTTGGTCGATATATGACCCCAGGATTTGTTTTCAGGGCAGGTGTCATTTACAGGCCTGTAATGATTTGGAATATCCACTGACCATTAGCGCTGGGATTAAAGCTGCTGTTGTGTGAAACGGCCACAAGGTGGCAGCAGTTCTCCCTTACCAAATCTGGTTACTAGGGCAGCAGAGCCTCAATGGAAGTCGCCTTCTAGATTGGAATGTAGAACGGAATGTGCCAGGAGAAAGCACCTCAAGTTTGTCTCACTACTTCTTGTTCGTGTTTTTAATTTAATTTTTTATTTTTTATTACAGCAAGTTTGAGTACAACGTTTAGCTTGTTGTAGGTGTGCAAGAGGTGGTTCTTTTACACATATACATATGTCTGTTCTTCCTGGGATCCTTTTCCCATGTACGTTATGACAGAATGTTGAGTAGTCTTCTCTTGGTACTCCGTAGGTCTTTGGTGATTATATACGTCTACTGTGTTTGTATATGTCTGTTAACCCCAATATCGTAATGAATTCAATGCTCACACCTTTCCTTTGGTGAACCATAAGTTTGTTTAATGAATCTGTGATTGCCCTTCTCCGTGGAAATATCTGCCCTGGTATCAATGTATAGGTAACACCTATAAGTGATATGATATGATATGTGTCTTTCACTTTCTGACTTACTCCAAGTCACGTGATTACCTCTAGACTCATCTACGGTGCTGCAAATGGCATTGTGTCCTTTTATTCCTTGGCGAATATTCTGTCTTAGCGAGGTCCATTTTCTGCAATGTGATTCCCTGAGGGCTGAGGATTAGCTGACCTGGGCAGCCTGACCCTGCCGGCAAGCCCTCCCCAGGTGTGCCTGGGATGAGGTCAATATAAACAGCACTCCAGGCAGCAATAGCCCCTGCAGCTGTGCCTGACTCCATATTCTCTGCCCCGTCAGCAGTCTCGGGGCTGTGCTGGTGGGAGGGTGTGAGGGTCCACGGCTTTGTGGGTGGCCCGGTGTGAGTGGGGTTCTGCTGGACTTTCTGCAGGAGTTGCCAGGCTGCCACCTGTAAAGAAGAGGATGTGTCACCCATAACTTCCACTGGAATATCTCTCCGGGCTGAGGTGAGGAAGGAAAAAAAGGAGTGGGGGCCGGGAGAGGAGGGGTATCTCAGGCAGGGCAATGGAAAGCTTCCAGAAGAGCGCCCATGGCCAGGACCATCCTGGCTGACCTGCAGGCACCAAGTTGGCCTGCGTGCTGTCGCTGGTGTGGCTCCACGGCCCTTCCTCTAGGCTTTCAAGCCCTTGTACATATTCAGGTGTTTCACCTGGGAAGGGTGGGAACAGTTCAGCAGCAGCTGGCCTGGGGCTCAGCTCACGTTTACTCACAGAGGCCTCGGCACGGTCTCCGAGCTTTGCAATAAGGATGCTCCTTGCGTGGGCGGGTGGGGCTGCTGGCTGTATGGGGGATGATTCCCCACCTCTGACCAATTTCAGAATTGTTTACCACTGGAGCAAGTGCCTTGGTTGTGTTTCCCTCTGTATAACTGTTAGGTTCAGCTTTTTTTTTTCTTTTTTGGTTCAAGTTAGATTTTATTCCTCTTTTATGTATTTATGGATATAAGCATGGAAATAATTCATTCTTATAAATACATCAGTGTGAATGGAAGAACGTTCTTTCTGTTTTATTTTTACATTTTATTTTTAAAAATTTTGAAATTTAATTTTATTTATTTTTTTATAGAGTAGGTTATTATTAGTTATCTATTTTATGCATAGATATGTATACAGGTCAATCCCAATCTCCCAACTCATCCCACCACCAACAACCCATGGCTTCCCCCACTTTGTGTCCATACGTTTGTTCTCTGCCTCTGTGTCTCTATTTCTGCCCTGCAAACCAGTTCATCTGTACCATTTTTCTAGGTTCCACATATAGGCATTAATATACAATATTTGTTTTTCTCTTTCTGACTTACATCACTCTGTATGACAGTCTCTAGATCCATCAACTTCTCTACAAATGACCCAGTTTCATTCCTTTTTATGGCTGTATAATATTCCATTTTATATATGTACCACATCTTTATCCATTCGTCTGTCTGTGGCCATTTAGGTTGCTTCCATTACCTGGCTATTGTAAATAGTGCTGCAGTGAACATTGTGGTGAATGTGTCTCTGTGATTTTTGGTTTTCTCTGGGTATATGCCCAGAAGTGGGATTGCTGGATCCTATGGTAATTCTCTTTTTAGTTTTTTAAAGGAACCTCCATACTGTTCTCCATAGTGACTGTATCAATTTACATTCCTACCAATAGCGGAAGAGGGTTCCTTTTGTCCACACCCTCCCCAGAATTTGTTGTTTGTAGATTATCTAATGATGCCGATTCTAACAGGTGTGAGGTCTTACCTCATTTTAGTTTTGATTTGCATTTCTCTAATAATTAGTGATGTTGAGCAGCTTTTCATGTGCGTCTTGGCCATCTCTGTGTCTTCTTTGAAGAAACGTCTATTTAGATCTTCTGCCCATTTTTGTATTGGGTTGTTTGTTTTATTAATATTAAGCTGCATGACCTGTTTATATATATTGGAGATTAAACCTTTGTCCATTGATTCGTTTGTGAACGTTTTCGCCCATTCTGAGGCTTGCCTTTTTCCATTCCCGTTTTTTAACAAAGAAAGAAAGAAAGCAAAAGAAGCAGAACACTAATGTCCGTGAAATATGCCTCTTGAAACTGTCGTTTTGAAATATGGACGTCTTTTGAATTTTTTGGTCGATATATGACCCCAGGATTTGTTTTCAGGGCAGGTGTCATTTACAGGCCTGTAAAGATTTGGAATATCCACTGACCATTAGCGCTGGGACTAAAGCTGCTGTTGTGTGAAACGGCCACAAGGTGGCAGCAGTTCTCCCTTACCAAATCTGGTTACTAGGGCAGCAGTGCCTCAATGGAAGTCGCGTTCTAGATTGTAATGTAGAACGGAATGTGCCAGGAGAAAGCCCCTCAAGTTTGTCTCACTACTTCTTGTTCGTGTTTTTAATTTAATTTTTTATTTTTTATTACAGCAAGTTTGAGTACAACGTTTAGCTTGTTGTAGGTGTGCAAGAGGTGGTTCTTTTACACATATACATATGTCTGTTCTTCCTGGGATCCTTTTCCCATTTACGTTATGACAGAATGTTGAGTAGTCTTCTCTTGGTACTCCGTAGGTCTTTGGTGATTATATACCTTAATGTGTTTGTATAGGTCTGTTAACCCCAATATCGTAATGAATTCAATGCTCACACCATTCCTTTGGTGAACCATAAGTTTGTTTAATGAATCTGTGATTGCCCTTCTCCGTGGAAATATCTGCCCTGGTATCAATGTATAGGTAACACCTATAAGTGATATGATATGATATGTGTCTTTCACTTTCTGACTTACTCCAAGTCACGTGATTACCTCTAGACTCATCTACGGTGCTGCAAATGGCATTGTGTCCTTTTATTCCTTGGCGAATATTCTGTCTTAGCGAGGTCCATTTTCTGCAATGTGATTCCCTGAGGGCTGAGGTTTAGCTGACCTGGGCAGCCTGACCCAGCCGGCAAGCCCTCCCCAGGTGTGCCTGGGTTGAGGTCAATATAAACAGCACTCCAGGCAGCAATAGCCCCTGCAGCTGTGCCTGACTCCATATTCTCTGCCCCGTCAGCAGTCTCGGGGCTGTGCTGGTGGGAGGGTGTGAGGGTCCATGGCTTTGTGGCTGGCCCGGTGTCAGTGGGGCTCTGCTGGACTTTCTGCAGGAGTTGCCAGGCTGCCACCTGTAAAGAAGAGGATGTGTCACCCATAACTTCCACTGGAATATCTCTCCGGGCTGAGGTGAGGAAGGAAAAAAAGGAGTGGGGGCCGGGACAGGAGGGGTATCTCAGGCAGGGCAATGGAAAGCTTCCAGAAGAGCGCCCGTGGCCAGGACCATCCTGGCTGACCTGCAGGCACCAAGTTGGCCTGCGTGCTGTCGCTGGTGTGGCTCCACGGCCCTTCCTCTAGGCTTTCAAGCCCTTGTACATATTCAGGTGTTTCACCTGGGAAGGGTGGGAACAGTTCAGCAGCAGCTGGCCTGGGGCTCAGCTCACGTTTACTCACAGATGCCTCGGCACGGTCCCACTGCTTTGCAAGAAGGACGCTCCTTGCGTGGGCGGGCGGGGCTGCTGGCTGTATGGGGGATGATTCCCCACCTCTGACCAATTTCAGAATTGTTTACCACTGGAGCAAGTGCCTTGGTTGTGTTTCCCTCTGTATAACTGTTAGGTTCAGCTTTTTTTTTTCTTTTTTGGTTCAAGTTAGATTTTATTCCTCTTTTATGTATTTATGGATATAAGCATGGAAATAATTCATTCTTATAAATACATCAGTGTGAATGGAAGAACTTTTTTTCTGTTTTATTTTAACATTTTATTTTTAAAAATTTTGAAATTTAATTTTATTTATTTTTTTTATACAGTAGGTTATTATTAGTTATCTATTTTATGCATAGACATGTATACAGGTCAATCCCAATCTCCCAACTCATCCCACCAGCACCACACCATGGCTTCCGCCACTTTGTGTCCATACGTTTGTTCTCTACCTCTGTGTCTCTATTTCTGCCCTGCAAACCAGTTCATCTGTACCATTTTTCTAGGTTCCACATATAGGCATTAATATACAATATTTGTTTTTCTCTTTCTGACTTACTTCACTCTGTATGACAGTCTCTAGATCCATCAACTTCTCTACAAATGACCCAGTTTCATTCCTTTTTATGGCTGAGTAATATTCCATTTTATATATGTACCACATCTTTATCCATTCGTCTGTCTGTGTGCATTTAGGTTGCTTCCATTACCTGGCTATTGTAAATAGTGCTGCAATGAACATTGTGGTGAATGTGTCTCTGTGATTTATGGTTTTCTCTGGGTAAATGCCCAGAAGTGGGATTGCTGGATCCTATGGTAATTCTCTTTTTAGTTTTTTTAAAGGAACCTCCATACTCTTCTCCATAGTGACTGTATCAATTTACATTCCCATCAATAGCGGAAGAGGGTTCCTTTTGTCCACACCCTCCCCAGAATTTGTTGTTTGTAGATTATCTGATGATCCCGATTCTAACAGGTGTGAGGTCTTACCTCATTGTAGTTTTGATTTGCATTTCTCTAATAATTAGTGTTGTTGAAAAGCGTTTCATGTGCGTCTTGGCCATCTCTGTGTCTTCTTTGAAGAACCGTCTCTTTAGATCTTCTGCCCATTTTTGTATTGGGTTGTTTGTTTTATTAATATTAAGCTGCATGAGCTATTTATATATATTGGAGATTAAACCTTTGTCCATTGATTCGTTTGTGAACGTTTTCGCCCATTCTGAGGGTTGCCTTTTTCCATTCCCGTTTTTTTAACAAAGAAAGAAAGCAAGCAAAAGAAGCAGAACACTAATGTGCGTGAAATATGCCTCTTGAAACTGTCGTTTTGAAATATGGACGTCTTTTGAATTTTTTTGTCGATATATGACCCCAGGATTTGTTTTCAGGGCAGGTGTCATTTACAGGCCTGTAATGATTTGGAATATCCACTGACCATTAGCGCTGGGATTAAAGCTGCTGTTGTGTGAAACGGCCACAAGGTGGCAGCAGTTCTCCCTTACCAAATCTGGTTACTAGGGCAGCAGAGCCTCAATGGAAGTTGCCTTCTAGATTGGAATGTAGAACGGAATGTGCCAGGACAAAGCACCTCAAGTTTGTCTCACTACTTCTTGTTCGTGTTTTTAATTTAATTTTTTATTTTTTATTACAGCAAGTTTGAGTACAACGTTTAGCTTGTTGTAGGTGTGCAAGAGGTGGTTCTTTTACACATATACATATGTCTGTTCTTCCTGGGATCCTTTTCCCATGTACGTTATGACAGAATGTTGAGTAGTCTTCTCTTGGTACTCCGTAGGTCTTTGGTGATTATATACGTCTACTGTGTTTGTATATGTCTGTTAACCCCAATATCGTAATGAATTCAATGCTCACACCTTTCCTTTGGTGAACCATAAGTTTGTTTAATGAATCTGTGATTGCCCTTCTCCGTGGAAATATCTGCCCTGGTATCAATGTATAGGTAACACCTATAAGTGATATGATATGATATGTGTCTTTCACTTTCTGACTTACTCCAAGTCACGTGATTACCTCTAGACTCATCTACGGTGCTGCAAATGGCATTGTGTCCTTTTATTCCTTGGCGAATATTCTGTCTTAGCGAGGTCCATTTTCTGCAATGTGATTCCCTGAGGCCTGAGGATTAGCTGACCTGGGCAGCCTGACCCTGCCGGCAAGCCCTCCCCAGGTGTGCCTGGGTTGAGGTCAATATAAACAGCACTCCAGGCAGCAATAGCCCCTGCAGCTGTGCCTGACTCCATATTCTCTGCCCCGTCAGCAGTCTCGGGGCTGTGCTGGTGGGAGGGTGTGAGGGTCCACGGCTTTGTGTGTGGCCCGGTGTGAGTGGGGCTCTGCTGGACTTTCTGCAGGAGTTGCCAGGCTGCCACCTGTAAAGAAGAGGATGTGTCACCCATAACTTCCACTGGAATATCTCTCCGGGCTGAGGTGAGGAAGGAAAAAAAGGAGTGGGGGCCGGGACAGGAGGGGTATCTCAGGCAGGGCAATGGAAAGCTTCCAGAAGAGCGCCCGTGGCCAGGACCATCCTGGCTGACCTGCAGGCACCAAGTTGGCCTGCGTGCTGTCGCTGGTGTGGCTCCACGGCCCTTCCTCTAGGCTTTCAAGCCCTTGTACATATTCAGGTGTTTCACCTGGGAAGGGTGGGAACAGTTCAGCAGCAGCTGGCCTGGGGCTCAGCTCACGTTTACTCACAGAGGCCTCGGCACGGTCCCACAGCTTTGCAATAAGGACGCTCCTTGCGTGGGCGGGCGGGGCTGCTGGCTGTATGGGGGATGATTCCCCACCTCTGACCAATTTCAGAATTGTTTACCACTGGAGCAAGTGCCTTGGTTGTGTTTCCCTCTGTATAACTGTTAGGTTCAGCATTTTTTTTTCTTGTTTGGTTCAAGTTAGATTTTATTCCTCTTTTATGTATTTATGGATATAAGCATGGAAATAATTCATTCTTATAAATACATCAGTGTGAATGGAAGAACTTTTTTTCTGTTTTATTTTAACATTTTATTTTTAAAAATTTTGAAATTTAATTTTATTTATTTTTTTTATACAGTAGGTTATTATTAGTTATCTATTTTATGCATAGACAAGTATACAGGTCAATCCCAATCTCCCAACTCATCCCACCACCACCAACCCATGGCTTCCCCCACTTTGTGTCCATACATTTGTTCTCTACCTCTGTGTCTCTATTTCTGCCCTGCAAACCACTTCATCTGTACCATTTTTCTAGGTTCCACATATAGGCATTAATATACAATATTTGTTTTTCTCTTTCTGACTTACTTCACTCTGTATGACAGTCTCTAGATCCATCAACTTCTCTACAAATGACCCAGTTTCATTCCTTTTTATGGCTGAGTAATATTCCATTTTATATATGTACAACATCTTTATCCATTCGTCTGTCTGTGTGCATTTAGGTTGCTTCCATTACCTGGCTATTGTAAATAGTGCTGCAATGAACATTGTGGTGAATGTGTCTCTGTGATTTATGGTTTTCTCTGGGTAAATGCCCAGAAGTGGGATTGCTGGATCCTATGGTAATTCTCTTTTTAGTTTTTTTAAAGGAACCTCCATACTCTTCTCCATAATGACTGTATCAATTTACATTCCCACCAATAGCGGAAGAGGGTTCCTTTTGTCCACACCCTCCCCACAATTTGTTGTTTGTAGATTATCTGATGATGCCGATTCTAACAGGTGTGAGGTCTTACCTCATTGTAGTTTTGATTTGCATTTCTCTAATAATTAGTGATGTTGAGCAGCTTTTCATGTGCGTCTTGGCCATCTCTGTGTCTTCTTTGAAGAAACGTCTATTTAGATCTTCTGCCCATTTTTGTATTGGGTTGTTTGTTTTATTAATATTAAGCTGCATGAGCTGTTTATATATATTGCAGATTAAACCTTTGTCCATTGATTCGTTTGTGAACGTTTTCGCCCATTCTGAGGGTTGCCTTTTTCCATTCCCGTTTTTTTAACAAAGAAAGAAAGCAAGCAAAAGAAGCAGAACACTAATGTGCGTGAAATATGCCTCTTGAAACTGTCGTTTTGAAATATGGACGTCTTTTGAATTTTTTGGTCGATATATGACCCCAGGATTTGTTTTCAGGGCAGGTGTCATTTACAGGCCTGTAATGATTTGGAATATCCACTGACCATTAGCGCTGGGATTAAAGCTGCTGTTGTGTGAAACGGCCACAAGGTGGCAGCAGTTCTCCCTTACCAAATCTGGTTACTAGGGCAGCAGAGCCTCAATGGAAGTCGCGTTCTAGATTGGAATGTAGAACGGAATGTGCCAGGAGAAATCCCCTCAAGTTTGTCTCACTACTTCTTGTTCGTGTTTTTAATTTAATTTTTTTATTTTTTATTACAGCAAGTTTGAGTACAACGTTTAGCTTGTTGTAGGTGTGCAAGAGGTGGTTCTTTTACACATATACATATGTCTGTTCTTCCTGGGATCCTTTTCCCATGTACGTTATGACAGAATGTTGAGTAGTCTTCTCTTGGTACTCCGTAGGTCTTTGGTGATTATATACGTCTACTGTGTTTGTATATGTCTGTTAACCCCAATATCGTAATGAATTCAATGCTCACACCTTTCCTTTGGTGAACCATAAGTTTGTTTAATGAATCTGTGATTGCCCTTCTCCGTGGAAATATCTGCCCTGGTATCAATTTATACGTAACACCTATAAGTGATATGACATGACATGTGTCTTTCACTTTCTGACTTACTCCAAGTCACGTGATTACCTCTAGACTCATCTACGGTGCTGCAAATGGCATTGTGTCCTTTTATTCCTTGGCGAATATTCTGTCTTAGCGAGGTCCATTTTCTGCAATGTGATTCCCTGAGGGCTGAGGATTAGCTGACCTGGGCAGCCTGACCCTGCCGGCAAGCCCTCCCCAGGTGTGCCTGGGTTGAAGTCAATATAAACAGCACTCCAGGCAGCAATAGCCCCTGCAGCTGTGCCTGACTCCATATTCTCCGCCCCGTCAGTAGTCTCGGGGCTGTGCTGGTGGGAGGGTGTGAGGGTCCATGGCTTTGTGGCTGGCCCGGTGTGAGTGGGGCTCTGCTGGAATTTCGGGAGGAGTTGCCAGGCTGCCACCTGTAAAGAAGAGGATGTGTCACCCATAACTTCCACTGGAATATCTCTCCGGGCTGAGGTGAGGAAGGAAAAAAAGGAGTGGGGGCCGGGACAGGAGGGGTATCTCAGGCAGGGCAATGGAAAGCTTCCAGAAGACCGCCCGTGGCCAGGAGCATACTGGCTGACCTGCAGGCACCAAGGTGGCCTGCGTGCTTTCGCTAGGTGTGGCTCCACGGCCCTTCCTCTAGGCTTTCAAGCCCTTGTACATATTCAGGTGTTTCACCTGGGAAGGGTGGGAACAGTTCAGCAGCAGCTGGCCTGGGACTCAGCTCACGTTTACTCACAGAGGCCTCGGCACGGTCCCACAGCTTTGCAATAAGGACGCTCCTTGCGTGGGCGGGCGGGGCTGCTGGCTGTATGGGGGATGATTCCCCACCTCTGACCAATTTCAGAATTGTTTACCACTGGAGCAAGTGCCTTGGTTGTGTTTCCCTCTGTATAACTGTTAGGTTCAGCTTTTTTTTTCTTTTTTGGTTCAAGTTAGATTTTATTCCTCTTTTATGTATTTATGGATATAAGCATGGAAATAATTCATTCTTATAAATACATCAGTGTGAATGGAAGAACTTTTTTTCTGTTTTATTTTTACATTTTATTTTTAAAAATTTTGAAATTTAATTTTATTTATTTTTTTTATACAGTAGGTTATTATTAGTTATCTATTTTATGCATAGACATGTATACAGGTCAATCCCAATCTCCAAACTCATCCCACCACCACCAACCCATGGCTTCCCCCACTTTGTGTCCATACATTTGTTCTCTACCTCTGTGTCTCTATTTCTGCCCTGCAAACCAGTTCATCTGTACCATTTTTCTAGGTTCCACATATAGGCATTAATATACAATATTTGTTTTTCTCTTTCTGACTTACTTCACTCTGTATGACAGTCTCTAGATCCATCAACTTCTCTACAAATGACCCAGTTTCATTCCTTTTTATGGCTGAGTAATATTCCATTTTATATATGTACCACATCTTTATCCATTCGTCTGTCTGTGGCCATTTAGGTTGCTTCCATTACCTGGCTATTGTAAATAGTGCTGCAATGAACATTGTGGTGAATGTGTCTCTGTGATTTATGGTTTTCTCTGGGTAAATGCCCAGAAGTGGGATTGCTGGATCCTATGGTAATTCTCTTTTTAGTTTTTTTAAAGGAACCTCCATACTGTTCTCCATAATGACTGTATCAATTTACATTCCCACCAATAGCGGAAGAGGGTTCCTTTTGTCCACACCCTCCCCACAATTTGTTGTTTGTAGATTATCTGATGATGCCGATTCTAACAGGTGTGAGGTCTTACCTCATTGTAGTTTTGATTTGCATTTCTCTAATAATTAGTGATGTTGAGCAGCTTTTCATGTCCGTCTTGGCCATCTCTGTGTCTTCTTTGAAGAAACGTCTATTTAGATCTTCTGCCCATTTTTGTATTGGGTTGTTTGTTTTATTAATATTAAGCTGCATGAGCTGTTTATATATATTGCAGATTAAACCTTTGTCCATTGATTCGTTTGTGAACGTTTTCGCCCATTCTGAGGTTTGCCGTTTTCCATTCCCATTTTTTTAACAAAGAAAGAAAGAAAGCAAAAGAAGCAGAACACTAATGTGCGTGAAATATGCCTCTTGAAACTGTCATTTTGAAATATGGACGTCTTTTGAATTTTTTGGTCGATATATGACCCCAGGATTTGTTTTCAGGGCAGGTGTCATTTACAGGCCTGTAATGATTTGGAATATCCACTGACCATTAGCGCTGGGATTAAAGCTGCTGTTGTGTGAAACGGCCACAAGGTGGCAGCAGTTCTCCCTTACCAAATCTGGTTACTAGGGCAGCAGAGCCTCAATGGAAGTCGCGTTCTAGATTGGAATGTAGAACGGAATGTGCCAGGAGAAATCCCCTCAAGTTTGTCTCACTACTTCTTGTTCGTGTTTTTAATTTAATTTTTTATTTTTTATTACAGCAAGTTTGAGTACAACGTTTAGCTTGTTGTAGGTGTGCAAGAGGTGGTTCTTTAACACATATACATATGTCTGTTCTTCCTGGGATCCTTTTCCCATGTACGTTATGACAGAATGTTGAGTAGTCTTCTCTTGGTACTCCATAGGTCTTTGGTGATTATATACGTCTACTGTGTTTGTATATGTTTGTTAACCCCAATATCGTAATGAATTCAATCCTCAAACCTTTCCTTTGGTGAACCATAAGTTTGTTTAATGAATATGTGATTGCCCTTCTCCGTGGAAATATCTGCCCTGTTATCAATTTATAGGTAACACCTATAAGAGTTATGATAAGAAATGTGTCTTTCACTTTCTGACTTACTCCAAGTCACGTGATTACCTCTAGACTCATCTACGGTGCTGCAAATGGCATTGTGTCCTTTTATTCCTTGGCGAATATTCTGTCTTAGTGAGGTCCATTTTCTGCAATGTGATTCCCTGAGGGCTGAGGATTAGCTTAACTGGGCAGCATGACCCTACCGGCAAGCCCTCCCGAGGTGTGCCTGGGTTGAGGTCAATATAAACAGCACTCCAGGCAGCAATAGCCCCTGCAGCTGTGCCTGACTCCATATTCTCTGCCCCGTCAGCAGTCTCGGGGCTGTGCTGGTGGGAGGGTGTGAGGGTCCACGGCTTTGTGGGTGGCCCGGTGTGAGTGGGGCTCTGCTGGACTTTCTGCAGGAGTTGCCAGGCTGCCACCTGTAAAGAAGAGGATGTGTCACCCATAACTTCCACTAGAATATCTCTCCGGGCTGAGGTGAGGAAGGAAAAAAAGGAGTGGTGGCCAGGACAGGAGGGGTATCACAGGCAGGGCAATGGAAAGCTTCCAGAAGAGCGCCCGTGGCCAGGACCATCCTGGCTGACCTGCAGGCACCAAGTTGGCCTGCGTGCTGTCGCTGGTGTGGCTCCACGGCCCTTCCTCTAGACTTTCAAGCCCTTGTACATATTCAGGTGTTTCACCTGGGAAGGGTGGGAACAGTTCAGCAGCAGCTGGCCTGGGGCTCAGCTCACGTTTACTCACAGAGGCCTCGGCACGGTCCCACAGCTTTGCAATAAGGACGCTCCTTGCGTGGGCGGGCGGGGCTGCTGGCTGTATGGGGGATGATTCCCCACCTCTGACCAATTTCAGAATTGTTTACCACTGGAGCAAGTGCCTTGGTAGTGTTTCCCTCTGTATAACTGTTAGGTTCAGCTTTTTTTTTTCTTTTTTGGTTCAAGTTAGATTTTATTCCTCTTTTATGTATTTATGGATTTAAGCATGGAAATAATTCATTCTTATAAATACATCAGTGTGAATGGAAGAACTTTTTTTCTGTTTTATTTTTACATTTTATTTTTAAAAATTTTGAAATTTAATTTTATTTATTTTTTTATACAGTATGTTATTATTAGTTATCTATTTTATGCATAGACATGTATACAGGTCAATCCCAATCTCCAAACTCATCCCACCACCACCAACCCATGGCTTCCCCCACTTTGTGTCCATACATTTGTTCTCTACCTCTGTGTCTCTATTTCTGCCCTGCAAACCACTTCATCTGTACCATTTTTCTAGGTTCCACATATAGGCATTAATATACAATATTTGTTTTTCTCTTTCTGACTTACTTCACTCTGTATGACAGTCTCTAGATCCATCAACTTCTCTACAAATGACCCAGTTTCATTCCTTTTTATGGCTGAGTAATATTCCATTTTATATATGTACCACATGTTTATCCATTCGTCTGTCTGTGGCCATTTAGGTTGCTTCCATTACCTGGCTATTGTAAATAGTGCTGCAATGAACATTGTGGTGAATGTGTCTCTGTGATTTATGGTTTTCTCTGGGTAAATGCCCAGAAGTGGGATTGCTGGATCCTATGGTAATTCTCTTTTTAGTTTTTTTAAAGGAACCTCCATACTGTTCTCCATAGAGACTGTATCAATTTACATTCCCACCAATAGCGGAAGAGGGTTCCTTTTGTCCACACCCTCCCCAGAATTTGTTGTTTGTACATTATCTGATGATGCCGATTCTAACAGGTGTGAGGTCTTACCTCATTGTAGTTTTGATTTGCATTTCTCTAATAATTAGTGATGTTGAGCAGCTTTTCATGTGCGTCTTGGCCATCTCTGTGTCTTCTTTGAAGAAACGTCTATTTAGATCTTCTGCCCATTTTTGTATTGGGTTGTTTGTTTTATTAATATTAAGCTGCATGAGATGTTTATATATATTGCAGATTAAACCTTTGTCCATTGATTCGTTTGTGAACGTTTTCGCACATTCTGAGGGTTGCCTTTTTCCATTCCCGTTTTTCTAACAAAGAAAGAAAGAAAGCAAAAGAAGCAAAACACTAATGTGCGTGAAATATGCCTCTTGAAACTGTCGTTTTGAAATATGGACGTCTTTTGAATTTTTTGGTCGATATATGACCCCAGGATTTGTTTTCAGGGCAGGTGTCATTTACAGGCCTGTAATGATTTGGAATATCCACTGACCATTAGCGCTGGGATTAAAGCTGCTGTTGTGTGAAACGGCCACAAGGTGGCAGCAGTTCTCCCTTACCAAATCTGGTTACTAGGGCAGCAGAGCCTCAATGGAAGTCGCCTTCTAGATTGGAATGTAGAACGGAATGTGCCAGGAGAAAGCCCCTCAAGTTTGTCTCACTACTTCTTGTTCGTGTTTTTAATTTAATTCTTTATTTTTTTATTACAGCAAGGTTGAGTACAACGTTTAGCTTGTTGTAGGTGTGCAAGAGGTGGTTCTTTTACACATATACATATGTCTGTTCTTCCTGGGATCCTTTTCCCATGTACGTTATGACAGAATGTTGAGTAGTCTTCTCTTGGTACTCCGTAGGTCTTTGGTGATTATATACGTCTACTGTGTTTGTATATGTCTGTTAACCCCAATATCGTAATGAATTCAATGCTCACACCTTTCCTTTGGTGAACCATAAGTTTGTTTAATGAATCTGTGATTGCCCTTCTCCGTGGAAATATCTGCCCTGGTATCAATGTATAGGTAACACCTATAAGTGATATGATATGATATGTGTCTTTCACTTTCTGACTTACTCCAAGTCACGTGATTACCTCTAGACTCATCTACGGTGCTGCAAATGGCATTGTGTCCTTTTATTCCTTGGCGAATATTCTGTCTTAGCGAGGTCCATTTTCTGCAATGTGATTCCCTGAGGGCTGAGGATTAGCTGACCTGGGCAGCCTGACACTGCCGGCAAGCCCTCCCCAGGTGTGCCTGGGTTGAGGTCAATATAAACAGCACTCCAGGCAGCAATAGCCCCTGCAGCTGTGCCTGACTCCATATTCTCTGCCCCGTCAGCTGTCTCGGGGCTGTGCTGGTGGGAGGGTGTGAGGGTCCACGGCTTTGTGGGCGGCCCGGTGTGAGTGGGGCTCTGCTGGACTTTCTGCAGGAGTTGCCAGGCTGCCACCTGTAAAGAAGACGATGTGTCACCCATAACTTCCACTGGAATATCTCTCCGGGCTGAGGTGAGGAAGGAAAAAAAGGAGTGGGGGCCGGGACAGGAGGGGTATCTCAGGCAGGGCAATGGAAAGCTTCCAGAAGAGCGCCCGTGGCCAGGACGATCCTGGCTGACCTGCAGGCACCAAGTTGGCCTGCGTGCTGTCGCTGGTGTGGCTCCACGGCCCTTCCTCTAGGCATTCAAGCCCTTGTACATATTCAGGTGTTTCACCTGGGAAGGGTGGGAACAGTTCAGCAGCAGCTGGCCTGGGGCTCAGCTCATGTTTACTCACAGAGGCCTCGGCATGGTCCCACAGCTTTGCAATAAGGACGCTCCTTGCGTGGGCGGGCGGGGCTGCTGGCTGTATGGGGGATGATTCCCCACCTCTGACCAATTTCAGAATTGTTTACCACTGGAGCAAGTGCCTTGGTTGTGTTTCCCTCTGTATAACTGTTAGGTTCAGCTTTTTTTTTTCTTTTTTGGATCAAGTTAGATTTTATTCCTCTTTTATGTATTTATGGATATAAGCATGGAAATAATTCATTCTTATAAATACATCAGTGTGAATGGAAGAACTTTTTTTCTGTTTTATTTTTACATTTTATTTTTAAAAATTTTGAAATTTAATTTTATTTATTTTTTTTTATACAGTAGGTTATTATTAGTTATCTATTTTATGCATAGACATGTATACAGGTCATTCCCAATCTCCAAACTCATCCCACCACCACCAACCCATGGCTTCCCCCACTTTGTGTCCATACATTTGTTCTCTACCTCTGTGTCTCTATTTCTGCCCTGCAAACCAGTTCATCTGTACCATTTTTCTAGGTTCCACATATAGGCATTAATATACAATATTTGTTTTTCTCTTTCTGACTTACTTCACTCTGTATGACAGTCTCTAGATCCATCAACTTCTCTACAAATGACCCAGTTTCATTCCTTTTTATGGCTGAGTAATATTCCATTTTATATATGTACCACATCTTTATCCATTCGTCTGTCTGTGGCCATTTAGGTTGCTTCCATTACCTGGCTATTGTAAATAGTGCTGCAATGAACATTGTGGTGAATGTGTCTCTGTGATTTATGGTTTTCTCTGGGTAAATGCCCAGAAGTGGGATTGCTGGATCCTATGGTAATTCTCTTTTTAGTTTTTTTAAAGGAACCTCCATACTGTTCTCCGTAATGACTGTATCAATTTACATTCCCACCAATAGCGGAAGAGGGTTCCTTTTGTCCACACCCTCCCCAGAATTTGTTGTTTGTAGATTATCTGATGATGCCGATTCTAACAGGTGTGAGGTCTTACCTCATTGTAGTTTTGATTTGCATTTCTCTAATAATTAGTGATGTTGAGCAGCTTTTCATGTCCGTCTTGGCCATCTCTGTCTCTTCTTTGAAGAAACGTCTATTTAGATCTTCTGCCCATTTTTGTATTGGGTTGTTTGTTTTATTAATATTAAGCTGCATGAGCTGTTTATATATATTGCAGATTAAACCTTTGTCCATTGATTCGTTAGGGAAAGTTTTCGCCCATTCTGAGGTTTGCCGTTTTCCATTCCCATTTTTTTAACAAAGAAAGAAAGAAAGCAAAAGAAGCAGAACACTAATGTGCGTGAAATATGCCTCTTGAAACTGTCATTTTGAAATATGGACGTCTTTTGAATTTTTTGGTCGATATATGACCCCAGGATTTGTTTTCAGGGCAGGTGTCATTTACAGGCCTGTAATGATTTGGAATATCCACTGACCATTAGCGCTGGGATTAAAGCTGCTGTTGTGTGAAACGGCCACAAGGTGGCAGCAGTTCTCCCTTACCAAATCTGGTTACTAGGGCAGCAGAGCCTCAATGGAAGTCGCGTTCTAGATTGGAATGTAGAACGGAATGTGCCAGGAGAAAGCCCCTCAAGTTTGTCTCACTACTTCTTGTTCGTGTTTTTAATTTAATTTTTTATTTTTTATTACAGCAAGTTTGAGTACAACGTTTAGCTTGTTGTAGGTGTGCAAGAGGTGGTTCTTTTACACATATACATATGTCTGTTCTTCCTGGGATCCTTTTCCCATGTACGTTATGACAGAATGTTGAGTAGTCTTCTCTTGGTACTCCGTAGGTCTTTGGTGATTATATACGTCTACTGTGTTTGTATATGTCTGTTAACCCCAATATCGTAATGAATTCAATGCTCACACCTTTCCTTTGGTGAAACATAAGTTTGTTTAATGAATCTGTGATTGCCCTTCTCCGTGGAAATATCTGCCCTGGTATCAATGTATAGGTAACACCTATAAGTGATATGATATGATATGTGTCTTTCACTTTCTGACTTACTCCAAGTCACGTGATTACCTCTAGACTCATCTACGGTGCTGCAAATGGCATTGTGTCCTTTTATTCCTTGGCGAATATTCTGTCTTAGCGAGGTCCATTTTCTGCAATGTGATTCCCTGAGGGCTGAGGATTAGCTGACCTGGGCAGCCTGACCCTGCCGGCAAGCCCTCCCCAGGTGTGCCTGGGTTGAGGTCAATATAAACAGCACTCCAGGCAGCAATAGCCCCTGCAGCTGTGCCTGACTCCATATTCTCTGCCCCGTCAGCAGTCTCGGGGCTGTGCTGGTGGGCGGGTGTGAGGGTCCACGGCTTTATGGGTGGCCCGGTGTGAGTGGGGCTCTGCTGGACTTTCTGCAGGAGTTGCCAGGATGCCACCTGTAAAGAAGACGATGTGTCACCCATAACTTCCACTGGAATATCTCTCCGGGCTGAGGTGAGGAAGGAAAAAAAGGAGTGGGGGCCGGGACAGGAGGGGTATCTCAGGCAGGGCAATGGAAAGCTTCCAGAAGAGCGCCCGTGGCCAGGACGATCCTGGCTGACCTGCAGGCACCAAGTTGGCCTGCGTGCTGTCGCTGGTGTGGCTCCACGGCCCTTCCTCTAGGCATTAAAGCCCTTGTACATATTCAGGTGTTTCACCTGGGAAGGGTGGGAACAGTTCAGCAGCAGCTGGCCTGGGGCTCAGCTCACGTTTACTCACAGAGGCCTCGGCATGGTCCCACAGCTTTGCAATAAGGACGCTCCTTGCGTGGGCGGGCGGGGCTGCTGGCTGTATGGGGGATGATTCCCCACCTCTGACCAATTTCAGAATTGTTTACCACTGGAGCAAGTGCCTTGGTTGTGTTTCCCTCTGTATAACTGTTAGGTTCAGCTTTTTTTTTCTTTTTTGGTTCAAGTTAGATTTTATTCCTCTTTTATGTATTTATGGATATAAGCATGGAAATAATTCATTCTTATAAATACATCAGTGTGAATGGAAGAACTTTTTTTCTGTTTTATTTTTACATTTTATTTTTAAAAATTTTGAAATTTAATTTTATTTATTTTTTTTTATACAGTAGGTTATTATTAGTTATCTATTTTATGCATAGACATGTATACAGGTCATTCCCAATCTCCAAACTCATCCCACCACCACCAACCCATGGCTTCCCCCACTTTGTGTCCATACATTTGTTCTCTACCTCTGTGTCTCTATTTCTGCCCTGCAAACCAGTTCATCTGTACCATTTTTCTAGGTTCCACATATAGGCATTAATATACAATATTTGTTTTTCTCTTTCTGACTTACTTCACTCTGTATGACAGTCTCTAGATCCATCAACTTCTCTACAAATGACCCAGTTTCATTCCTTTTTATGGCTGAGTAATATTCCATTTTATATATGTACCACATCTTTATCCATTCGTCTGTCTGTGGCCATTTAGTTTGCTTCCATTACCTGGCTATTGTAAATAGTGCTGCAATGAACATTGTGGTGAATGTGTCTCTGTGATTTATGGTTTTCTCTGGGTAAATGCCCAGAAGTGGGATTGCTGGATCCTATGGTAATTCTCTTTTTAGTTTTTTTAAAGGAACCTCCATACTGTTCTCCATAATGACTGTATCAATTTACATTCCCACCAATAGCGGAAGAGGGTTCCTTTTGTCCACACCCTCCCCAGAATTTGTTGTTTGTACATTATCTGATGATGCCGATTCTAACAGGTGTGAGGTCTTACCTCATTGTAGTTTTGATTTGCATTTCTCTAATAATTAGTGATGTTGAGCAGCTTTTCATGTCCGTCTTGGCCATCTCTGTGTCTTCTTTGAAGAAACGTCTATTTAGATCTTCTGCCCATTTTTGTATTGGGTTGTTTGTTTTATTAATATTAAGCTGCATGAGCTGTTTATATATATTGCAGATTAAACCTTTGTCCATTGATTCGTTAGTGAAAGTTTTCGCCCATTCTGAGGTTTGCCGTTTTCCATTCCCATTTTTTTAACAAAGAAAGAAAGAAAGCAAAAGAAGCAGAACACTAATGTGCGTGAAATATGCCTCTTGAAACTGTCATTTTGAAATATGGACGTCTTTTGAATTTTTTGGTCGATATATGACCCCAGGATTTGTTTTCAGGGCAGGTGTCATTTACAGGCCTGTAATGATTTGGAATATCCACTGACCATTAGCGCTGGGATTAAAGCTGCTGTTGTGTGAAACGGCCACAAGGTGGCAGCAGTTCTCCCTTACCAAATCTGGTTACTAGGGCAGCAGAGCCTCAATGGAAGTCGCGTTCTAGATTGGAATGTAGAACGGAATGTGCCAGGAGAAAGCCCCTCAAGTTTGTCTCACTACTTCTTGTTCGTGTTTTTAATTTAATTTTTTATTTTTTATTACAGCAAGTTTGAGTACAACGTTTAGCTTGTTGTAGGTGTGCAAGAGGTGGTTCTTTAACACATATACATATGTCTGTTCTTCCTGGGATCCTTTTCCCATGTACGTTATGACAGAATGTTGAGTAGTCTTCTCTTGGTACTCCATAGGTCTTTGGTGATTATATACGTCTACTGTGTTTGTATATGTTTGTTAACCCCAATATCGTAATGAATTCAATCCTCAAACCTTTCCTTTGGTGAACCATAAGTTTGTTTAATGAATATGTGATTGCCCTTCTCCGTGGAAATATCTGCCCTGTTATCAATTTATAGGTAACACCTATAAGAGTTATGATAAGAAATGTGTCTTTCACTTTCTGACTTACTCCAAGTCACGTGATTACCTCTAGACTCATCTACGGTGCTGCAAATGGCATTGTGTCCTTTTATTCCTTGGCGAATATTCTGTCTTAGTGAGGTCCATTTTCTGCAATGTGATTCCCTGAGGGCTGAGGATTAGCTGAACTGGGCAGCCTGACCCTACCGGCAAGCCCTCCCGAGGTGTGCCTGGGTTGAGGTCAATATAAACAGCACTCCAGGCAGCAATAGCCCCTGCAGCTGTGCCTGACTCCATATTCTCTGCCCCGTCAGCAGTCTCGGGGCTGTGCTGGTGGGAGGGTGTGAGGGTCCACGGCTTTGTGGGCGGCCCGGTGTGAGTGGGGCTCTGCTGGACTTTCTGCAGGAGTTGCCAGGCTGCCACCTGTAAAGAAGACGATGTGTCACCCATAACTTCCACTGGAATATCTCTCCGGGCTGAGGTGAGGAAGGAAAAAAAGGAGTGGGGGCCGGGACAGGAGGGGTATCTCAGGCAGGGCAATGGAAAGCTTCCAGAAGAGCGCCCGTGGCCAGGACGATCCTGGCTGACCTGCAGGCACCAAGTTGGCCTGCGTGCTGTCGCTGGTGTGGCTCCACGGCCCTTCCTCTAGGCATTCAAGCCCTTGTACATATTCAGGTGTTTCACCTGGGAAGGGTGGGAACAGTTCAGCAGCAGCTGGCCTGGGGCTCAGCTCACGTTTACTCACAGAGGCCTCGGCATGGTCCCACAGCTTTGAAATAAGGACGCTCCTTGCGTGGGCGGGCGGGGCTGCTGGCTGTATGGGGGATGATTCCCCACCTCTGACCAATTTCAGAATTGTTTACCACTGGAGCAAGTGCCTTGGTTGTGTTTCCCTCTGTATAACTGTTAGGTTCAGCTTTTTTTTTCTTTTTTGGTTCAAGTTAGATTTTATTCCTCTTTTATGTATTTATGGATATAAGCATGGAAATAATTCATTCTTATAAATACATCAGTGTGAATGGAAGAACTTTTTTTCTGTTTTATTTTTACATTTTATTTTTAAAAATTTTGAAATTTAATTTTATTTATTTTTTTTTATACAGTAGGTTATTATTAGTTATCTATTTTATGCATAGACATGTATACAGGTCATTCCCAATCTCCAAACTCATCCCACCACCACCAACCCATGGCTTCCCCCACTTTGTGTCCATACATTTGTTCTCTACCTCTGTGTCTCTATTTCTGCCCTGCAAACCAGTTCATCTGTACCATTTTTCTAGGTTCCACATATAGGCATTAATATACAATATTTGTTTTTCTCTTTCTGACTTACTTCACTCTGTATGACAGTCTCTAGATCCATCAACTTCTCTACAAATGACCCAGTTTCATTCCTTTTTATGGCTGAGTAATATTCCATTTTATATATGTACCACATCTTTATCCATTCGTCTGTCTGTGGCCATTTAGTTTGCTTCCATTACCTGGCTATTGTAAATAGTGCTGCAATGAACATTGTGGTGAATGTGTCTCTGTGATTTATGGTTTTCTCTGGGTAAATGCCCAGAAGTGGGATTGCTGGATCCTATGGTAATTCTCTTTTTAGTTTTTTTAAAGGAACCTCCATACTGTTCTCCATAATGACTGTATCAATTTACATTCCCACCAATAGCGGAAGAGGGTTCCTTTTGTCCACACCCTCCCCAGAATTTGTTGTTTGTAGATTATCTGATGATGCCGATTCTAACAGGTGTGAGGTCTTACCTCATTGTAGTTTTGATTTGCATTTCTCTAATAATTAGTGATGTTGAGCAGCTTTTCATGTCCGTCTTGGCCATCTCTGTGTCTTCTTTGAAGAAACGTCTATTTAGATCTTCTGCCCATTTTTGTATTGGGTTGTTTGTTTTATTAATATTAAGCTGCATGAGCTGTTTATATATATTGCAGATTAAACCTTTGTCCATTGATTCGTTAGTGAAAGTTTTCGCCCATTCTGAGGTTTGCCGTTTTCCATTCCCATTTTTTTAACAAAGAAAGAAAGAAAGCAAAAGAAGCAGAACACTAATGTGCGTGAAATATGCCTCTTGAAACTGTCGTTTTGAAATATGGACGTCTTTTGAATTTTTTGGTCGATATATGACCCCAGGATTTGTTTTCAGGGCAGGTGTCATTTACAGGCCTGTAATGATTTGGAATATCCACTGACCATTAGCGCTGGGATTAAAGCTGCTGTTGTGTGAAACGGCCACAAGGTGGCAGCAGTTCTCCCTTACCAAATCTGGTTACTAGGGCAGCAGAGCCTCAATGGAAGTCGCGTTCTAGATTGGAATGTAGAACGGAATGTGCCAGGAGAAAGCCCCTCAAGTTTGTCTCACTACTTCTTGTTCGTGTTTTTAATTTAATTTTTTATTTTTTATTACAGCAAGTTTGAGTACAACGTTTAGCTTGTTGTAGGTGTGCAAGAGGTGGTTCTTTAACACATATACATATGTCTGTTCTTCCTGGGATCCTTTTCCCATGTACGTTATGACAGAATGTTGAGTAGTCTTCTCTTGGTACTCCATAGGTCTTTGGTGATTATATACGTCTACTGTGTTTGTTTATGTTTGTTAAGCCCAATATCGTAATGAATTCAATCCTCAAACCTTTCCTTTGGTGAACCATAAGTTTGTTTAATGAATATGTGATTGCCCTTCTCCGTGGAAATATCTGCCCTGTTATCAATTTATAGGTAACACCTATAAGAGTTATGATAAGAAATGTGTCTTTCACTTTCTGACTTACTCCAAGTCACGTGATTACCTCTAGACTCATCTACGGTGCTGCAAATGGCATTGTGTCCTTTTATTCCTTGGCGAATATTCTGTCTTAGTGAGGTCCATTTTCTGCAATGTGATTCCCTGAGGGCTGAGGATTAGCTGAACTGGGCAGCCTGACCCTACCGGCAAGCCCTCCCGAGGTGTGCCTGGGTTGAGGTCAATATAAGCAGCACTCCAGGCAGCAATAGCCCCTGCAGCTGTGCCTGACTCCATATTCTCTGCCCCGTCAGCAGTCTCGGGGCTGTGCTGGTGGGAGGGTGTGAGGGTCCACAGCTTTGTGGGCGGCCCGGTGTGAGTGGGGCTCTGCTGGACTTTCTGCAGGAGTTGCCAGGCTGCCACCTGTAAAGAAGACGATGTGTCACCCATAACTTCCACTGGAATATCTCTCCGGGCTGAGGTGAGGAAGGAAAAAAAGGAGTGGGGGCCGGGACAGGAGGGGTATCTCAGGCAGGGCAATGGAAAGCTTCCAGAAGAGCGCCCGTGGCCAGGACGATCCTGGCTGACCTGCAGGCACCAAGTTGGCCTGCGTGCTGTCGCTGGTGTGGCTCCACGGCCCTTCCTCTAGGCATTCAAGCCCTTGTACATATTCAGGTGTTTCACCTGGGAAGGGTGGGAACAGTTCAGCAGCAGCTGGCCTGGGGCTCAGCTCACGTTTACTCACAGAGGCCTCGGCATGGTCCCACAGCTTTGCAATAAGGACGCTCCTTGCGTGGGCGGGCGGGGCTGCTGGCTGTATGGGGGATGATTCCCCACCTCTGACCAATTTCAGAATTGTTTACCACTGGAGCAAGTGCCTTGGTTGTGTTTCCCTCTGTATAACTGTTAGGTTCAGCTTTTTTTTTTTCTTTTTTGGTTCAAGTTAGATTTTATTCCTCTTTTATGTATTTATGGATATAAGCATGGAAATAATTCATTCTTATAAATACATCAGTGTGAATGGAAGAACTTTTTTTCTGTTTTATTTTTACATTTTATTTTTAAAAATTTTGAAATTTAATTTTATTTATTTTTTTTTATACAGTAGGTTATTATTAGTTATCTATTTTATGCATAGACATGTATACAGGTCATTCCCAATCTCCAAACTCATCCCACCACCACCAACCCATGGCTTCCCACACTTTGTGTCCATACATTTGTTCTCTACCTCTGTGTCTCTATTTCTGCCCTGCAAACCAGTTCATCTGTAGCATTTTTCTAGGTTCCACATATAGGCATTAATATACAATATTTGTTTTTCTCTTTCTGACTTACTTCACTCTGTATGACAGTCTCTAGATCCATCAACTTCTCTACAAATGACCCAGTTTCATTCCTTTTTATGGCTGAGTAATATTCCATTTTATATATGTACCACATCTTTATCCATTCGTCTGTCTGTGGCCATTTAGGTTGCTTCCATTACCTGGCTATTGTAAATAGTGCTGCAATGAACATTGTGGTGAATGTGTCTCTGTGATTTATGGTTTCCTCTGGGTAAATGCCCAGAAGTGGGATTGCTGGATCCTATGGTAATTCTCTTTTTAGTTTTTTTAAAGGAACCTCCATACTGTTCTCCATAATGACTGTATCAATTTACATTCCCACCAATAGCGGAAGAGGGTTCCTTTTGTCCACACCCTCCCCAGAATTTGTTGTTTGTACATTATCTGATGATGCCGATTCTAACAGGTGTGAGGTCTTACCTCATTGTAGTTTTGATTTGCATTTCTCTAATAATTAGTGATGTTGAGCAGCTTTTCATGTCCGTCTTGGCCATCTCTGTGTCTTCTTTGAAGAAACGTCTATTTAGATCTTCTGCCCATTTTTGTATTGGGTTGTTTGTTTTATTAATATTAAGCTGCATGAGCTGTTTATATATATTGCAGATTAAACCTTTGTCCATTGATTCGTTAGTGAAAGTTTTCGCCCATTCTGAGGTTTGCCGTTTTCCATTCCCATTTTTTTAACAAAGAAAGAAAGAAAGCAAAAGAAGCAGAACACTAATGTGCGTGAAATATGCCTCTTGAAACTGTCATTTTGAAATATGGACGTCTTTTGAATTTTTTGGTCGATATATGACCCCAGGATTTGTTTTCAGGGCAGGTGTCATTTACAGGCCTGTAATGATTTGGAATATCCACTGACCATTAGCGCTGGGATTAAAGCTGCTGTTGTGTGAAACGGCCACAAGGTGGCAGCAGTTCTCCCTTACCAAATCTGGTTACTAGGGCAGCAGAGCCTCAATGGAAGTCGCGTTCTAGATTGGAATGTAGAACGGAATGTGCCAGGAGAAAGCCCCTCAAGTTTGTCTCACTACTTCTTGTTCGTGTTTTTAATTTAATTTTTTATTTTTTATTACAGCAAGTTTGAGTACAACGTTTAGCTTGTTGTAGGTGTGCAAGAGGTGGTTCTTTAACACATATACATATGTCTGTTCTTCCTGGGATCCTTTTCCCATGTACGTTATGACAGAATGTTGAGTAGTCTTCTCTTGGTACTCCATAGGTCTTTGGTGATTATATACGTCTACTGTGTTTGTATATGTTTGTTAACCCCAATATCGTAATGAATTCAATCCTCAAACCTTTCCTTTGGTGAACCATAAGTTTGTTTAATGAATATGTGATTGCCCTTCTCCGTGGAAATATCTGCCCTGTTATCAATTTATAGGTAACACCTATAAGAGTTATGATAAGAAATGTGTCTTTCACTTTCTGACTTACTCCAAGTCACGTGATTACCTCTAGACTCATCTACGGTGCTGCAAATGGCATTGTGTCCTTTTATTCCTTGGCGAATATTCTGTCTTAGTGAGGTCCATTTTCTGCAATGTGATTCCCTGAGGGCTGAGGATTAGCTGAACTGGGCAGCCTGACCCTACCGGCAAGCCCTCCCGAGGTGTGCCTGGGTTGAGGTCAATATAAACAGCACTCCAGGCAGCAATAGCCCCTGCAGCTGTGCCTGACTCCATATTCTCTGCCCCGTCAGCAGTCTCGGGGCTGTGCTGGTGGGAGGGTGTGAGGGTCCATGGCTTTGTGGGTGGCCCGGTGTGAGTGGGGCTCTGCTGGACTTTCTGCAGGAGTTGCCAGGCTGCCACCTGTAAAGAAGAGGATGTGTCACCCATAACTTCCACTAGAATATCTCTCCGGGCTGAGGTGAGGAAGGAAAAAAAGGAGTGGGGGCCAGGACAGGAGGGGTATCTCAGGCAGGGCAATGGAAAGCTTCCAGAAGAGCGCCCATGGCCAGGACCATCCTGGCTGACCTGCAGGCACCAAGTTGGCCTGCGTGCTGTCGCTGGTGTGGCTCCACGGCCCCTCCTCTAGGCTTTCAAGCCCTAGCACATATTCAGGTGTTTCACCTGGGAAGGGTGGGAACAGTTCAGCAGCAGCTGGCCTGGGGCTCAGCTCACGTTTACTCACAGAGGCCTCGGCACGGTCCCCCAGCATTGCAAGAAGGACGCTCCTTGCATGGGTGGGCGGGGCTGCTGGCTGTATGGGGGATGATTCCCCACCTCTGACCAATTTCAGAATTGTTTACCACTGGAGCAAGTGCCTTGGTTGTGTTTCCCTCTGTATAACTGTTAGGTTCAGCTTTATTTTTTCTTTTTTGGTTCAAGTTAGATTTTATTCCTCTTTTATGTATTTATGGATATAAGCATGGAAATAATTCATTCTTATAAATACATCAGTGTGAATGGAAGAACATTTTTTCTGTTTATTTTTACATTTTATTTTTGAAAATTTTGAAATGTAATTTTATTTATTTTTTTATACAGTAGTTTATTTTTAGTTATGTATTTTATGCATAGACATGTATACAGGTCAATCCCAATCTCCCAACTCATCCCACCACCACCACCCCATGTCTTCCCCCACTTTGTGTCCATACGTTTGTTCTCTACCTCTTTGTCTCTATTTCTGCCCCGCAAACCAGTTCATCTGTACCATTATTCTAGGTTCCACATATAGGCATTAATATACAATATTTGTTTTTCTCTTTCTGACTGACTTCACTCTGTATGACAGTCTCTAGATCCATCAACTTCTCTACAAATGACCAAGTTTCATTCCTTTTTATGGCTGAGTAATATTCCAGTTTATATATGTACCACATCTTTATCCATTCGTCTGTCTGTGGGCATTTAGGTTGCTTCCATTACCTGGCTATTGTAAATAGCGCTGCAAAGAACACTGTGGTGAATGTGTCTCTGTGATTTATGGTTTTCTCTGGGTAAATGGCCAGAAGTGGGATTGCTGGATCCTATGGTAATTCTCCTTTTAGTTTTTTAAAGGAACCTCCATTCTGTTCTCCATAGTGACTGTATCAATTTACATTCCCACCAATAGCGGAAGAGGGTTCCTTTTGTCCACACCCTCCCCAGAATTTGTTGTTTGTAGATTATCTGATGATGCCGATTCTAACAGGTGTGAGGTCTTACCTCATTGTAGTTTTGATTTGCATTTCTCTAATAATTAGTGATGATGAGCAGCTTTTCATGTGCGTCTTGGCCATCTCTGTGTCTTCTTTGAAGAAACGTCTCTTTAGATCTTCTGCCCATTTTTGTATTGGGTTGTTTGTTTTATTAATATTATGCTGCATGAGCTGTTTATATATATTGGAGATTAAACCTTTGTCCATTAATTCGTTTGTGAACGTTTTCGCCCATTCTGAGGGTTGCCTTTTTCCATTTCCGTTTTTCTAACAAAGAAAGAAAGAAAGCAAAAGAAGCAGAACACTAATGTGCGTGAAATATGCCTCTTGAAACTGTCGTTTTGAAATATGGACGTCTTTTGAATTTTTTGGTCGATATATGACCCCAGGATTTGTTTTCAGGGCAGGTGTCATTTACAGGCCTGTAATGATTTGGAATATCCACTGACCATTAGCGCTGGGATTAAAGCTGCTGTTGTGTGAAACGGCCACAAGGTGGCAGCAGTTCTCTCTTACAAAATCTGGTTACTAGGGCAGCAGAGCCTCAATGGAAGTCGCATTCTAGATTGTAATGTAGAACGGAATGTGCCAGTAGAAAGCCCCTCAAGTTTGTCTCACTACTTCTTGTTCGTGTTTTTAATTTAATTTTTTATTTTTTATTACAGCAAGTTTGAGTACAACGTTTAGCTTGTTGTAGGTGTGCAAGAGGTGGTTCTTTTACACATATACATATGTCTGTTCTTCCTGGGATCCTTTTCCCATGTACGTTATGACAGAATGTTGAGTAGTCTTCTCTTGGTACTCCGTAGGTCTTTGGTGATTATATACGTCTACTGTGTTTGTATATGTCTGTTAACCCCAATATCGTAATGAATTCAATCCTCACACCTTTCCTTTGGTGAACCATAAGTTTGTTTAATGAATCTGTGATTGCCCTTCTCCGTGGAAATATCTGCCCTGGTATCAATTTGTACGTAACACCTATAAGTGATATGATATGATATGTGTCTTTCACTTTCTGACTTACTCCAAGTCACGTGATTACCTCTAGACTCATCTACGGTTCTGCAAATGGCATTGTGTCCTTTTTTTCCTTGGCGAATATTCTGTCTTAGCGAGGTCCATTTTCTGCAATGTGATTCCCTGAGGGCTGAGGATTAGCTGACCTGGGCAGCCTGACCCTGCCGGCAAGCCCTCCCCAGGTGTGCCTGGGTTGAGGTAATTATAAACAGCACTCCAGGCAGCAACAGCCCCTGCTGCTGTGCCTGACTCCATATTCTCTGCCACGTCAGCAGTCTCGGGGCTGTGCTGGTGGGAGGGTGTGAGGGTCCATGGCTTTGTGGGTGGCCCGGTGTGAGTTGGGCTCTGCTGGACTTTCTGCAAGAGTTGCCAGGCTGCCACCTGTAAAGAAGAGAATGTGTCACCCATAACTTCCACTGGAATATCTCTCCGGGTTGAGGTGAGGAAGGAAAAAAAACGAGTGGGGGCCGGGACAGGAGGGGTATCTCAGGCAGGGCAATGGAAAGCTTCCAGAAGAGCGCCCGTGGCCAGGACCATCCTGGCTGACCTGCAGGCACCAAGTTGGCCTGCGTGCTGTCGCTGGCGTGGCTCCACGGCCCTTCCTCTAGGTTTCAAACCCTAGCACATATTCAGGTGTTTCATCTGGAAGGATGGGAACAGTTCAGCAGCAGCTGGCATGGGGCTCAGCTCACGTTTACTCACAGAGGCCTCAGCACGGTCCCCCAGCTTTGCAATAAGGACGCTCCTTGCGTGGGCGGGCGGGGCTGCTGGCTGTATGGGAGATGATTCCCAACCTCTGACCAATTTCAGAATTGTTTACCACTGGAGCAAGGGCCTTGGTAGTGTTTTCCTCTGTATAACTCCTAGGTTCAGTTTTTTTTTCTTTTTTCGTTCAAGTAAGATTTTATTCCTCTTTTATGTATTTATGGATATAAGCATGGAAATAATTCATTCTTATAAGTACATCAGTGTGAATGAAAGAACTTTTTTTCTGTTTTATTTTTACATTTTATTTTTAAAAATTTTGAAATTTAATTTTATTTATTTTTTTTATACAGTAGGTTATTATTAGTTATCTATTTTATGCATATACATGTATACAGGTCAATCCCAATCTCCCAACTCATCCCACCACCACCACCCCATGGCTTCCCCCACTTTGTGTCCATACGTTTGTTCTCTACCTCTGTGTCTCCATTTCTGCCCTGCAAACCAGTTTATCTGTACCATTTTTCTAGGTTCCTCATATAGGCATTAATATACAATATTTGTTTTTCTCTTTCTGACTTATTTCATTCTGTATGACCGTCTCTAAATCCATCAACTTCTCTAAAAATGACCCAGTTTCATTCCTTTTTATGGCTGAGTAATATTCCATTTTATATATGTACCACATCTTTATCCATTCGTCTGTCTGGGGGCATTTAGGTTGCTTCCATTACCTGGATATTGTAAATAGTGCTGCAATGAACATTGTGGTGAATGTGACTCTGTGATTTTTGGTTTTCTCTGGGTAAATGCCCAGAAGTGGGATTGCTGGATCCTATGGTAATTCTCTTTTTAGTTTTTTAAAGGAACCTCCATACTGTTCTCCATAGTGACTGTATCAATTTACATTCCCACCAATAGCAGAAGAGGGTTACTTTTGTCCACACCCTCCCCAGAATTTGTTGTTTGTAGATTATCTGATGATGCCGATTCTAACAGGTGTGAGGTCTTACCTCATTGTAGTTTTGATTTGCATTTCTCTAATAATTAGTGATGTTGAGCAGCTTTTCAAGTGCATCTTGGCCATCTCTGTTTCTTCTTTGAAGAAACGTCTCTTTAGATCTTCTGCCCATTTTTGTATTGTGTTGTTTGTTTTATTAATATTAAGCTGCATGAGCTGTTTATATATATTGGAGAATAAACCTTTGTCCATTGATTCGTTTGTGAACGCTTTCGCCCATTCTGAGGGTTGACTTTTTCCATTCCCGTTTTTTTAACAAAGAAAGAAAGAAAGCAAAAGAAGCAGAACACTAATGTGCGTGAAATATGCCTCTTGAAACTGTCGTTTTGAAATATGGACGTCTTTTGAATTTTTTGGTCGATATATGACCCCAGGATTGTTTTCAGGGCAGGTGTCATTTACAGGCCTGTAATGATTTGGAATATCCACTGACCATTAGCGCTGGGATTAAAGCTGCTGTTGTGTGAAACGGCCACAAGGTGGCAGCAGTTCTCCCTTAACAAATCTGGTTACTAGGGCAGCAGAGCCTCAATGGATGTCGCGTTCTAGATTGTAATGCAGATCGGAATGTACCAGGAGAAAGCCCCTCAAGATTGCCTCACTACTTCTTGTTCGTGTTTTTAATTTAATTTTTTATTTTTTATTACAGCAAGTTTGAGTACAACGTTTAGCTTGTTGTAGGTGTGCAAGAGGTGGTTCTTTTACACATATACATATGTCTGTTCTTCTTGGGATCCTTTTCCCATGTACGTTATGACAGAATGTTGAGTAGTCTTCTCTTGGTTCTCCGTAGGTCTTTGATGATTATATACGTCTACTGTGTTTGTATATTTCTGTTAACCCCAATATCGTAATGAATTCAATCCTCACACCTTTCCTTTGGTGAAGCATAAGTTTGTTTAATGAATCTGTGATTGCCCTTCTCCGTGGAAATATCTGCCATGGTATCAATTTATACGTAACACCTATAAGTGATATGATATGATATGTGTCTTCCACTTTCTGACTTACTCCAAGTCACGTGATTACCTCTAGACTCATCTACGGTGCTGCAAATGGCATTGTGTCCTTTTTTTCCTTGGCGAATATTCTGTCTTAGCGAGGTCCATTTTCTGCAATGTGATTCCCTGAGGGCTGAGGATTAGCTGACCTGGGCAGCCTGACCCTGCCGGCAAGCCCTCCCCAGGTGTGCCTGGGTTGAGGTCAATATAAACAGCACTCCAGGCAGCAATAGCCCCTGCAGCTGTGCCTGACTCCATATTCTCTGCAGCGTCAGCAGTCTCGGGGCTGTGCTGGTGGGAGGGTGTGAGCGTCCACGGCTTTGTGGGTGGCCCGGGGTGAGTGGGGCTCTGCTGGACTTTCTGCAGGAGTTGCCAGGCTGCCACCTGTAAAGAAGAGGATGTGTCACCCATAACTTCCTCTGGAATATCTCTCCGGGTTGAGGTGCGGAAGGAAAAAAAACGAGTTGGGGACGGGAAAGGAGGGGTATCTCAGGCAGGGCAATGGAAAGTTTCCAGAAGAGCGCCCGTGGCCAGGACCATCCTGGCTGACCTGCAGGCACCAAGTTTGTCGGCGTGTTGTCGCTGGTGTGGCTCCACGGCCCTTCCTCTAGGCTTTCAAGCCCTAGCACATATTCAGGTGTTTCACCTGGGAAGGGTGGGACCAGTTCAGCAGCAGCTGGCATGGGGCTCAGCTCACTTTTACTCACAGAGGCATCAGCACTGTCCCCCAGCTTTGCAATAAGGACGCTCCTTGCGTGGGTGGGCGGGGCTGCTGGCTGTATGGGGGATGATTCCCCATCTCTGACCAATTTCAGAATTGTTTACCACTGGAGCAAGTGCCTTGGTTGTGTTTCCCTCTGTATAACTGTTAGGTTCAGCTTTTTTTTTCTTTTTTGTTTCAAGTTAGATTTTATTCCTCTTTTATGTATTTATGGATATAAGCATGGAAATTATTCATTCTTATAAATACATCAGTGTGAATTTAAGAACATTTTTTCTGTTTTATTTTTACATTTTATTTATAAAATTTTGAAATTTAGTTTTATTTATATTTTTTTATACAGTAGGTTACTATTGGTTATCTATTTTATGCATAGACATTTATACAGGTCAATCCCAATCTCCCAACTCATCCCACCACCACCAACCCATGGCTTCCCACACTTTGTGTCCATACGTTTGTTCTCTGCCTCTGTGTCTCTATCTCTGCCCTGCAAACCAGTTCATCTGTACCATTTTTCTAGGTTCCACATATAGGCATTAATATACAATATTTGTTTTTCTCTTTCTGACTTACTTCACTCTGTATGACAGTCTCTAGATCCATCAACGTCTCTACAAATGACCCAGTTTCATTCCTTTTTATGGCTGAGTAATATTCCATTTTATATATGTACCACATCTTTATCCATTCGTCTGTCTGTGGCCATTTAGGTTGCTTCCATTACCTGGCTATTGTAAATAGTGCTGCAATGAACATTGTGGTGAATGTGTCTCTGTGATTTATGGTTTTCTCTGGGTAAATGCCCAGAAGTGGGATTGTTGGATCCTATGGTAATTCTCTTTTTAGTTTTTTAAAGGAACCTCCATACTGTTCTCCATAGTGACTGTATCAATTTACATTCCCACCAATAGCGGAAGAGGATTCCTTTTGTCCACACCCTCCCCAGAATTTGTTGTTTGTAGATTATCTGATGATGCCGATTCTAACAAGTGTGAGGTCTTACCTCATTGTAGTTTTGATTTGCATTTCTCTAATAATTAGTGATGTTGAGCAGCTTGTCATGTGCGTCTTGGCCATCTCTGTGTCTTCTTTGAAGAAACGTCTATTTAGATCTTCTGCCCATTTTTGTATTGGGTTGTTTGTTTTATTAATATTAAGCTGCATGAGCTGTTTATATATATTGCAGATTAAACCTTTGTCCATTGATTCGTTTGTGAACGTTTTCGCCCATTCTGAGGGTTGCCTTTTTCCATTCCCGTTTTTTTAACAAAGAAAGAAAGAAAGCAAAAGAAGCAGAACACTAATGTGCGTGAAATATGCCTCTTGAAACTGTCGATTTGAAATATGGACGTCTTTTGAATTTTTTGGTCGATATATGACCCCAGGATTTGTTTTCAGGGCAGGTGTCATTTACAGGCCTGTAATGATTTGGAATATCCACTGACCATTAGCGCTGGGATTAAAGCTGCTGTTGTGTGAAACGGCCACAAGGTGGCAGCAGTTCTCCCTTACCAAATCTGGTTACTAGGGCAGCAGAGCCTCAATGGAAGTCACGTTCTAGATTGTAATGTAGAACGGAATGTGCCAGAAGAGAGCCCCTCAAGTTTGTCTCACTACTTCTTGTTCGTGTTTTTAATTTATTTTTTTATTACAGCAAGTTTGAGTACAACGTTTAGCTTGTTGTAGGTGTGCAAAAGGTGGTTCTTTTACACATATACATATGTCTGTTCTTCCTGGGATCCTTTTCCCATGTACGTTATGACAGAATGTTGAGTAGTCTTCTCTTGGTACTCCGTAGGTCTTTGGTGATTATATACGTCTACTGTGTTTGTATATGTCTGTTAACCCCAATATCGTAATGAATTCAATCCTCACACCTTTCCTTTTGTGTACCATAAGTTTGTTTAATGAATCTGTGATTGCCCTTCTCCGTGGAAATATCTGCCCTGGTATCAATTTATACGTAACACCTATAAGTGATATGATATGATATGTGCCTTTCACTTTCTGACTTACTCCAAGTCACGTGATTACCTCTAGACTCATCTACGGTGCTGCAAATGGCATTGTGTCCTTTTTTTCCTTGGCGAATATTCTGTCCTAGCGAGGTCCATTTTCTGCAATGTGATTCCCTGAGGGCTGAGGATTAGCTGACCTGGGCAGCCTGACCCTGCCGGGAAGCCCTCCCCAGGTGTGCCTGGGTTGAGGTCAATATAAACAGCACTCCAGGCAGCAATAGCCCCTGCAGCTGTGCCTGACTCCATATTCTCTGCCCCGTCAGCAGTCTCGAGGCTGTGCTGGTGGGAGGGTGTGAGGGTCCACGGCTTTGTGGGCGGCCCGGTGTGAGTGGGGCTCTGCTGGACTTTCTGCAGGAGTTGCCAGGCTGCCACGTGTAAAGAAGAGGATGTGTCACCCATAACTTCCACTGGAATATCTCTCCGGGCTGAGGTGAGGAAGGAAAAAAAGGAGTGGGGGCCGGGACAGGAGGGGTATCTCAGGCAGGGCAATGGAAAGCTTCCAGAAGAGCGCCCGTGGCCAGGACCATCCTGGCTGACCTGCAGGCACCAAGTTGGCCTGCGTGCTGTCGCTGGTGTGGCTCCACGGCCCTTCCTCTAGGCTTTCAAGCCCTTGTACATATTCAGGTGTTTCACCTGGGAAGGGTGGGAACAGTTCAGCAGCAGCTGGCCTGGGGCTCAGCTCACGTTTACTCACAGAGGCCTCGGCACGGTCCCACAGCTTTGCAATAAGGACGCTCCTTGCGTGGGCGGGTGGGGCTGCTGGCTGTATGGGGGATGATTCCCCACCTCTGACCAATTTCAGAATTGTTTACCACTGGAGCAAGTGCCTTGGTTGTGTTTCCCTCTGTATAACTGTTAGGTTCAGCTTTTTTTTTTCTTTTTTGGTTCAAGTTAGATTTTATTCCTCTTTTATGTATTTATGGATATAAGCATGGAAATAATTCATTCTTATAAATACATCAGTGTGAATGGAAGAACTTTTTTTCTGTTTTATTTTTACATTTTATTTTTAAAAATTTTGAAATTTAATTTTATTTATTTTTTTATACAGTAGGTTATTATTAGTTATCTATTTTATGCATAGACATGTATACAGGTCAATCCCAATATCCCAACTCATCCCACCACCACCACCCCATGTCTTCCCCCACTTTGTGTCCATACGTTTGTTCTCTAACTCTGTGTCTCTATCTCTGCCCTGCAAACCAGTTCATCTGTACCATTTTTCTAGGTTCCACATATAGGCATTAATATACAATATTTGTTTTTCTCTTTCTGACTTACTTCACTCTGTGTGACAGTCTCTAGATCCATCAACTTCTCTACAAATGACCCAGTTTCATTCCTTTTATGGCTGAGTAATATTCCATTTTATATATGTACCACATCTTTATCCATTCGTCTGTCTGTGGGCATTTAGGTTGCTTCCATTACCTGGCTATTGTAAATAGTGCTGCAATGAACATTGTGGTGAATGTGTCTCTGTGATTTATGGTTTTCTCTGGGTAAATGCCCAGAAGTGAGATTGCTGGATCCTATGGTAATTCTCTTTTTAGTTTTTTAAAGGAACCTCCATACTGTTCTCCATAGTGACTGTATCAATTTACATTCCCACTAATAGCGGAAGAGGGTTCCTTTTGTCCACACCCTCCCCAGAATTTGTTGTTTGTAGATTATCTGATGATGCCGATTCTAACAGGTGTGAGGTCTTACCTCATTGTAGTTTTGATTTGCATTTCTCTAATAATTAGTGATGTTGAGCAGCTTGTCATGTGCGTCTTGGCCATCTCTGTGTCTTCTTTGAAGAAACGTCTATTTAGATCTTCTGCCCATTTTTGTATTGGGTTGTTTGTTTTATTAATATTAAGCTGCATGAGCTGTTTATATATATTGCAGATTAAACCTTTGTCCATTGATTCGTTTGTGAACGTTTTCGCCCATTCTGAGGGTTGCCTTTTTCCATTCCCGTTTTTTTAACAAAGAAAGCAAGCAAGCAAAAGAAGCAGAACACTAATGTGCGTGAAATATGCCTCTTGAAACTGTCGTTTTGAAATATGGACGTCTTTTGAATTTTTTGGTCGATATATGACCCCAGGATTTGTTTTCAGGGCAGGTGTCATTTACAGGCCTGTAATGATTTGGAATATCCACTGACCATTAGCGCTGGGATTAAAGCTGCTGTTGTGTGAAACGGCCACAAGGTGGCAGCAGTTCTCCCTTACCAAACCTGGTTACTAGGGCAGCAGAGCCTCAATGGAAGTCGCGTTCTAGATTGGAATGTAGAACGGAATGTGCCAGGAGAAAGCCCCTCAAGTTTGTCTCACTACTTCTTGTTCGTGTTTTTAATTTAATTTTTTATTTTTTATTACAGCAAGTTTGAGTACAACGTTTAGCTTGTTGTAGGTGTGCAAGAGGTGGTTCTTTTACACATATACATATGTCTGTTCTTCCTGGGATCCTTTTCCCATGTACGTTATGACAGAAAGTTGAGTAGTCTTCTCTTGGTACTCCGTAGGTCTTTGGTGATTATATACGTCTACTGTGTTTGTATATGTCTGTTAACCCCAATATCGTAATGTATTCAATGCTCACACCTTTCCTTTGGTGAACCATAAGTTTGTTTAATGAATCTGTGATTGCCCTTCTCCGTGGAAATATCTGCCCTGGTATCAATTTATACGTAACACCTATAAGTGATATTATATGATATGTGTCTTTCACTTTCTGACTTACTCCAAGTCACGTGATTACCTCTAGACTCATCTACGGTGCTGCAAATGGCATTGTGTCCTTTTTTCCCTTGGCGAATATTCTGTCTTAGCGAGGTCCATTTTCTGCAATGTGATTCCCTGAGGGCTGAGGATTAGCTGACCTGGGCAGCCTGACGCTGCCGGCAAGCCCTCCCCAGGTGTGCCTGGGTTGAGGTCAATATAAACAGCCCTCCAGGCAGCAAGAGCCCCTGCAGCTGTGCCTGACTCCATATTCTCTGCCCCGTCAGCAGTCTCGGGGCTGTGCTGGTGGGAGGGTGTGAGGGTCCACGGCTTTGTGGTTGGCCCGGTGTGAGTGGGGCTCTGCTGGACTTTTTGCACGTGTTGCCAGGCTGCCACCTGTAAAGAAGAGGATGTGTCACCCATAACTTCCACTGGAGTATCTCTCCGGGCTGAGGTGAGGAAGGAAAAAAAAGGAGTGGGGGCCGGGACAGGAGGGGTATCTCAGGCAGGGCAATGGAAAGCTTACAAAAGAGCGCCCGTGGCCAGGACCATCCTGGCTGACCTGCAGGCACCAAGTTGGCCTGCGTGCTGTCGCTGGTGTGGCTCCACGGCCCTTCCTCTAGGCTTTCAAGCCCTTGTACATATTCAGGTGTTTCACCTGGGAAGGGTGGGAACAGTTCAGCAGCAGCTGGCCTGGGACTCAGCTCACGTTTACTCACAGAGGCCTCGGCACGGTCCCACACCTTTGCAATAAGGACGCTCCTTGCGTGGGCGGGCGGGGCTGCTGGCTGTATGGGGGATGATTCCCCACCTCTGACCAATTTCAGAATTGTTTACCACTTGAGCAAGTGCCTTGGTTGTGTTTCCCTCTGTATAACTGTAGGTTCAGCTTTTTTTTTCCTTTTTGGTTCAAGTTAGATTTTATTCCTCTTTTATGTATTTATGGATATAAGCATGGAAATAATTCATTCTTATAAATACATCAGTGTGAATGGAAGAACTTTTTTTCTGTTTTATTTTTACATTTTATTTTCAAAAACTTTGAAATTTAATTTTATTTATTTTTTTATACAGTAGGTTATTATTAGTTATCTATTTTATGCATAGACATGTATACAGGTCAATCCCAATCTCCCAACTCATCCCACAACCACCACCCCATGGCTTCCCACACTTTGTGTCCATACGTTTGTTCTCTACCTCTGTGTCTCTATCTCTGCCCTGCAAACCAGTTCATCTGTACCATTTTTCTAGGTTCTACATATAGGCATTAATATACAATATTTCTTTTTCTCTTTCTGACTTACTTCAGTCTGTATGACAGTCTCTAGATCCGTCAACTTCTCTACAAATGACCCAGTTTCATTTCTTTTTATGGCTGAGTAATATTCCATTTTATATATATACCACATCTTTATCCATTCGTCTGTCTGTGGGCATTTAGGTTGCTTCCATTACCTGGCTATTGTAAATAGTGCTGCAATGAACATTGTGGTGAATGTGTCTCTGTGATTTATGGTTTTCTCTGGGTAAATGCCCAGAAGTGGCATTGCTGTATCCTATGGTAATTCTCTTTTTAGTTTTTTAAAGGAACCTCCATACTGTTCTCCATAGTGACTGTATCAATTTACATTCCCACCAATAGCGGAAGAGTGTTCCTTTTGTCCACACTCTCCCCAGAATTTGTTGTTTGTAGATTATCTGATGATGCCGATTCTAACAGGTGTGAGGTCTTACCTCATTGTAGTTTTGATTTGCATTTCTCTAATAATTAGTGATGTTGAGCAGCTTGTCATGTGCGTCTTGGCATCTCTGTGTCTTCTTTGAAGAAACGTCTATTTAGATCTTCTGCCCATTTTTGTATTGGGTTGTTTGTTTTATTAATATTAAGCTGCATGAGCTGTTTATATATATTGGAGATTAAACCTTTGTCCATTGATTCGTTTGTGAACGTTTTCGCCCATTCTGAGGGTTGCCTTTTTCCATTCCCGTTTTTTTAACAAAGCAAGCAAGCAAGCAAAAGAAGCAGAACACTAATGTGCGTGAAATATGCCTCTTGAAACTGTCGTTTTGAAATATGGACGTCTTTTGAATTTTTTGGTCGATATATGACCCCAGGATTTGTTTTCAGGGCAGGTGTCATTTACAGGCCTGTAATGATTTGGAATATCCACTGACCATTAGCGCTGGGATTAAAGCTGCTGTTGTGTGAAACGGCCACAAGGTGGCAGCAGTTCTCCCTTACCAAATCTGGTTACTAGGGCAGCAGAGCCTCAATGGAAGTCGCGTTCTAGATTGGAATGTAGAACGGAATGTGCCAGGAGAAAGCCCCTCAAGTTTGTCTCACTACTTCTTGTTCGTGTTTTTAATTTAATTTTTTATTACAGCAAGTTTGAGTACAACGTTTAGCTTGTTGTAGGTGTGCAAAAGGTGGTTCTTTTACACATATACATATGTCTGTTCTTCCTGGGATCCTTTTCCCATGTACGTTATGACAGAATGTTGAGTAGTCTTCTCTTGGTACTCCGTAGGTCTTTGGTGATTATATACGTCTACTGTGTTTGTATATGTCTGTTAACCCCAATATCGTAATGAATTCAATGCTCACACCTTTCCTTTGGTGAACCATAAGTTTGTTTAATGAATCTGTGATTGCCCTTCTCCGTGGAAATATCTGCCCTGGTATCAATTTATACGTAACACCTATAAGTGATATGATATGATATGTGTCTTTCACTTTCTGACTTACTCCAAGTCACGTGATTACCTCTAGACTCATCTACGGTGCTGCAAATGGCATTGTGTCCTTTTTTTCCTTGGCGAATATTCTGTCCTAGCGAGGTCCATTTTCTGCAATGTGATTCCCTGAGGGCTGAGGTTTAGCTGACCTGGGCAGCCTGACCTTGCCGGCAAGCCCTCCCCAGGTGTGCCTGGGTTGAGGTCAATATAAACAGCACTCCAGGCAGCAATAGCCCCTGCAGCTGTGCCTGACTCCATATTCTCTGCCCCGTCAGCAGTCTCGGGGCTGTGCTGGTGGTAGGGTGTGAGGGTCCACGGCTTTGTGGGTGGCCCGGTGTGAGTGGGGCTCTGCTGGACTTTTTGCACGTGTTGCCAGGCTGCCACCTGTAAAGAAGAGGATGTGTCACCCATAACTTCCACTGGAATATCTCTCCGGGCTGAGGTGAGGAAGGAAAAAAAGGAGTGGGGGCCGGGACAGGAGGGGTATCTCAGGCAGGGCAATGGAAAGCTTCCAGAAGAGCGCCCGTGGCCAGGACCATCCTGGCTGACCTGCAGGCACCAAGTTGGCCTCCGTGCTGTCGCTGGTGTGGCTCCACGGCCCTTCCTCTAGGCTTTCAAGCCCTTGTACATATTCAGGTGTTTCACCTGGGAAGGGTGGGAACAGTTCAGCAGCAGCTGCCCTGGGACTCACCTCACGTTTACCCACAGAGGCCTCGGCACGGTCCCACACCTTTGCAATAAGGACTCTCCTTGCGTGGGCGGGCGGGGCTGCTGGCTGTATGGGGGATGATTCCCCACCTCTGACCAATTTCAGAATTGTTTACCACTGGAGCAAGTGCCTTGGTTGTGTTTCCCTCTGTATAACTGTTAGGTTCAGCTTTTTTTTTCCTTTTTGGTTCAAGTTAGATTTTATTCCTCTTTTATGTATTTATGGATATAAGCATGGAAATAATTCATTCTTATAAATACATCAGTGTGAATGGAAGAACTTTTTTTCTGTTTTATTTTTACATTTTATTTTTAAAAATTTTGAAATTTAATTTTATTTATTTTTTTATACAGTAGGTTATTATTAGTTATCTATTTTATGCATAGACATGTATACAGGTCAATCCCAATCTCCCAACTCATCCCACCACCACCACCCCATGGCTTCCCACACTTTGTGTCCATACGTTTGTTCTCTACCTCTGTGTCTCTATTTCTGCCCTGCAAACCAGTTCATCTGTACCATTTTTCTAGGTTCCACATATAGGCATTAATATACAATATTTGTTTTTCTCTTTCTGACTTACTTCACTCTGTATGACAGTCTCTAGGTCCATCAACTTCTCTACAAATGACCCAGTTTCATTCCTTTTTATGGCTGAGTAATATTCCATTTTATATATGTACCACATCTTTATCCATTCGTCTGTCTGTGGCCATTTAAGTAGCTTCCATTGCCTGGCTATTGTAAATAGTGCTGCAATGAACATTGTGGTGAATGTGTCTCTGTGATTTATGGTTTTCCCTGGGTAAATACCCAGATGTGGGATTGCTGGATCCTATGGTAATTCTCTTTTTAGTTTTTTAAAGGAACCTCCATACTGTTCTCCATAGTGACTGTATCAATTTACATTACCACCAATAGCGGAAGAGGGTTCCTTTTGTCCACACCCTCCCCAGAATTTGTTGTTTGTAGATTATCTGATGATGCCGATTCTAACAGGTGTGAGGTCTTACCTCATTGTAGTTTTGATCTGCATTTCTCTAATAATTAGTGATGTTGAGCAGCTTTTCATGTGCGTCTTGGCCATCTCTGTGTCTTCTTTGAAGAAACGTCTATTTAGATCTTCTGCCCATTTTTGTATTGGGTTGTTTGTTTTATTAATATTAAGCTGCATGAGCTGTTTATATATATTGGAGATTAAACCTTTGTCCATTGATTCGTTTGTGAACGTTTTCGCCCATTCTGAGGGTTGCCTTTTTCCATTCCCGTTTTTTTAACAAAGAAAGAAAGAAAGCAAAAGAAGCAGAACACTAATGTGCGTGAAATATGCCTCTTGAAACTGTCGTTTTGAAATATGGACGTCTTTTGAATTTTTTGGTCGATATATGACCCCAGGATTTGTTTTCAGGGCAGGTGTCATTTACAGGCCTGTAATGATTTGGAATATCCACTGACCATTAGCGCTGGGATTAAAGCTGCTGTTGTGTGAAACGGCCACAAGGTGGCAGCAGTTCTCCCTTACCAAATCTGGTTACTAGGGCAGCAGAGCCTCAATGGAAGTCGCGTTCTAGATTGGAATGTAGAACGGAATGTGCCAGGAGAAAGCCCCTCAAGTTTGTCTCACTACTTCTTTTTTTTTTTTTTTTGCGGTATGTGGACCTCGCGCTCTTGTGGCCTCTCCCGTTGCGGAGCACAGGCTCCAGACGCGCAGGCTCAACGGCCATGGCTCACGGGCCCCGCCGCTCCGCGGCATGTGGGATCCTCCCGGACCGGGGCACGAACCCGTGTCCCCTGCATCGGTAGGCGGACTCTCAACAACTGCGCCACCAGGGAAGCCCTGTCTCACTACTTCTTGTTCGTGTTTTTAATTTAATTTTTTATTTTTTATTACAGCAAGTTTGAGTACAACGTTTAGCTTGTTGTAGTTGTGCAAGAGGTGGTTCTTTTACACATATACATATGTCTGTCCTTCCTGGGATCCTTTTCCCATGTACGTTATGACAGAATGTTGAGTAGTCTTCTCTTGGTACTCCATAGGTCTTTGGTGATTATATACGTCTACTGTGTTTGTATATGTCTGTTAACCCCAATATCGTAATGAATTCAATCCTCACACATTTCCTTTGGTGAACCGTAAGTTTGTTTAATGAATCTGTGATTGCCCTTCTCCGTGGAAATATCTGCCCTGGTATCAATTTATACGTAACACCTATAAGTGATATGATATGATATGTGTCTTTCACTTTCTGACTTACTCCAAGTCACGTGATTACCTCTAGACTCATCTACGGTGCTGCAAATGGCATTGTGTCCTTTTTTCCCTTGGCGAATATTCTGTCTTAGCGAGGTCCATTTTCTGCAATGTGATTCCCTGAGGGCTGAGGATTAGCTGACCTGGGCAGACTGACCCTGCCGGCAAGCCCTCCCCAGGTGTGCCTGGGGTGAGGTCAATATAAACAGCACACCAGGCAGCAATAGCCCCTGCAGCTGTGCCTGACTCCATATTCTCTGCCCCGTCAGCAGTCTCGGGGCTGTGCTGGTGGGAGGGTGTGAGGGTCCAGGGCTTTGTGGGCGGCCCGGTGTGAGTGGGGCTCTGCTGGACTTTCTGCAGGAGTTGCCAGGCTGCCACCTGTAAAGAAGAGGATGTGTCACCCATAACTTCCACTGGAATATCTCTCCGGTCTGAGGTGAGTAAGGAAAAAAAGGAATGGGGGCCGTGACAGGAGGGGTATCTCAGGCAGGGCGATGGAAAGCTTCCAGAAGAGCGCCCGTGGCCAGGACCATCCTGGCTGACCTGCAGGCACCAAGTTGGCCTGCGTGCTGTCGCTGGTGTGGCTCCACGGCCCTTCCTCTAGGCTTTCAAGCCCTTGTACATATTCAGGTGTTTCACCTGGGAAGGGTGGGAACAGTTCAGCAGCAGCTGGCCTGGGGCTCAGCTCACGTTTACTCACAGAGGCCTCGGCAGGGTCCAACAACTTTGCAATAAGGACGCTCCTTGCGTGGGCGGGCGGGGCTGCTGGCTGTATGGGGGATGATTCCCCACCTCTGACCAATTTCAAAATTGTTTACCACTGGAGCAAGTGCCTTGGTTGTGTTTCCCTCTGTATAACTGTTAGGTTCAGCTTTTTTTTTTCTTTTTTGGTTCAAGTTAGATTTTATTCCTCTTTTATGTATTTATGGATATAAGCATGGAAATAATTCATTCTTATAAATACATCAGTGTGAATGGAAGAACTTTTTTTCTGTTTTATTTTTACATTTTATTTTTAAAAATTTTGAAATTTTATTTATTTTTTTATACAGTAGGTTATTATTAGTTATCTATTTTATGCATAGACATGTATACAGGTCAATCCCAATCTCCCAACTCATCCCACCACCACCACCCCATGGCTTCCCCCACTTTGTGTCCATACGTTTGTTCTCTGCCTCTGTGTCTCTATCTCTGCCCTGCAAACCAGTTCATCTGTACCATTTTTCTAGGTTCCACATATAGGCATTAATATACAATATTTGTTTTTCTCTTTCTGACTTACTTCAGTCTGTATGACAGTCTCTAGATCCGTCAACTTCTCTACAAATGACCCAGTTTCATTCCTTTTTATGGCTGAGTAATATTCCATTTTATATATGTACCACATCTTTATCCATTCGTCTGTCTGTGGGCATTTAGGTTGCTTCCATTACCTGGCTATTGTAAATAGTGCTGCAATGAACATTGTGGTGAATGTGTCTCTGTGATTTATGGTTTTCTCTGGGTAAATGCCCAGAAGTGGGATTGCTGGATCCTATGGTTATTCTCTTTTTAGTTTTTTAAAGGAACCTCCATACTGTTCTCCATAGTGACTGTATCAATTTACATTCCCACCAATAGCGGAAGAGGGTTCCTTTTGTCCACACCCTCCCCAGAATTTGTTGTTTGTAGATTATCTGATGATGCCGATTCTAACAGGTGTGAGGTCTTACCTCATTGTAGTTTTGATTTGCATTTCTCTAATAATTAGTGATGTTGAGCAGCTTGTCATGTGCGTCTTGGCCATCTCTGTGTCTTCTTTGAAGAAACGTCTATTTAGATCTTCTGCCCATTTTTGTATTGGATTGTTTGTTTTATTAATATTAAGCTGCATGAGCTGTTTATATATATTGGAGATTAAACCTTTGTCCATTGATTCGTTTGTGAACGTTTTCGCCCATTCTGAGGGTTGCCTTTTTCCATTCCCGTTTTTTTAACAAAGCAAGCAAGCAAGCAAAAGAAGCAGAACACTAATGTGCGTGAAATATGCCTCTTGAAACTGTCGTTTTGAAATATGGACGTCTTTTGAATTTTTTGGTCGATATATGACCCCAGGATTTGTTTTCAGGGCAGGTGTCATTTACAGGCCTGTAATGATTTGGAATATCCACTGACCATTAGCGCTGGGATTAAAGCTGCTGTTGTGTGAAACGGCCACAAGGTGGCAGCTGTTCTCCCTTACCGAATCCGGTTACTAGGGCAGCAGAGCCTCAATGGAAGTCGCGTTCTAGATTGGAATGTAGAACGGAATGTGCCAGGAGAAAGCCCCTCAAGTTTGTCTCACTACTTCTTGTTCGTGTTTTTAATTTAATTTTTTATTTTTTATTACAGCAAGTTTGAGTACAACGTTTAGCTTGTTGTAGGTGTGCAAGAGGTGGTTCTTTTACACATATACATATGTCTGTTCTTCCTGGGATCCTTTTCCCATGTACGTTATGACAGAATGTTGAGTAGTCTTCTCTTGGTACTCCGTAGGTCTTTGGTGATTATATACGTCTACTGTGTTTGTATATGTCTGTTAACCCCAATATCGTAATGAATTCAATGCTCACACCTTTCCTTTGGTGAACCATAAGTTTGTTTAATGAATCTGTGATTGCCCTTCTCCGTGGAAATATCTGCCCTGGTATCATTTTATACGTAACACCTATAAGTGATATGATATGATATGTGTCTTTCAATTTCTGACTTACTCCAAGTCACGTGATTACCTCTAGACTCATCTACGGTGCTGCAAA